>NW_019154166.1:3506962-3685491 GCF_002288905.1 Enhydra lutris kenyoni | reverse complement strand
CTTTTCTTTTCTTTTCTTTTCTTTTCTTTTCTTTTCTTTTCTTTTCTTTTCTTTTCCTTTCTTTTCTTAAGTGCCCAGCAGCTTGGGTACAACATGTGTAGGTGTGGATTTCTGTGTGTTTATCTTCTTTGAAGTTTACCGAGCTTCCTGAATGTGTAGGTTTATAGATTGTTGTGTTTTGCCACATTTAAGAAAACGTCGGCCATTACTTCAAATATTTCTCCTGCCCCATACTCTTCTTCTTTTTCTGAGACTCTGATGTTAGGAATGTTTGACCTTTTGCCATTGTCCCACAGGTCCCTGAGGCTTTCTTCAGCCCCTACCCTGTCCCATGAAGTCTCCTTTCTTCTTGTGCAGATTAGATCATTTCTATTGACCTGTCTTCGAGTTCCTGCCTCTTTCCTCTGTCATCTCCATACTGCTGTTGAGCCCATCCAGTGAGTTTTTCTAAGTCATTTATTGTATTTTTCAGTTTCAAAATTTGCATTTGGCTTTTTTTTTTTTTTTTTTTTTTTTTTTGAGTGAGAGAGAGACAGCACAAGTAGGGAGGGGCAGAGGGAGAGGAAGAGAAATAATCTGACATGGGTTTCACACCCAGCATAGAGGCTCACGCAAGGCTTGATCTCAGGACACTGAGATCCAAACCAAGAGTCCAACGCTTAACCAACTGAACCACCCGGGCACGCCCTGCATCTGGTTCTTTTCTGTATCTTCTGTTTCTTTGCTGAAATTTTCTGCAAATTGTCATTTGTTTCAAGAGTGTTCACTTTTACTTACTGGGGCATGTTTGTGCTCATTGCTTTAAAGTCTTGCCAGATAACTCCAGCAACTGTGTCACCTCCGCGCTGGCCTCCACTGGCAGCACTGGCATCGTCTTTTCTCATGCAACTGCATATCTTCTGGTGCTTCCTATGCTGAGTGATTTTGGATTGTATCCCAGACGTCTTGATTCTTATGTTATGAGATACTGATTCTTGTTTAAATCCTACAGGGATGTTGATATTTTTTTGGTTTAGCATGCATTTGACCTGATTACGTTGAGGCCGCAAGCTCCCTCTAGCTTTCCATGGGTTGTGGTTCCAGTGTCAGCTAAGTTTTCAGTCTTCACAGTGCTATTTGGATCTCTCCCATTTGTGCGCCTGCCAGTGGCCAGTCTGGGAGTGGGTGTCTTTCTGTTCTGTAGTTCATATCCACAGATGCACCGCTTAGAGGGGTCCCAGAATCCAGAAACAACCTTAAGGGGTTTCTTTCCTCATCTTCTTTCTCCACATGGTCTTCTTGGCACTTTTTGGTGTCTAGGCCTCCCTTTTTTGTTCCTCCAGGCCCAAATATGGGGCTTTAGTTACCCCCTCTGCTGTGTACTTCCCAGTGTAGATGTTGTTCTTCTTGTTTTCTTTAACCTGATCTGAGTCTGATTTTTTTATTCTTTTGGCTTTTTATTTAAAATTTTTCTCAAGCCAACAGAAAAGCTGAGTACATGTGCTTCCTGCATATCTGGTCACTGTTCACCTACGTTGACCAGTTTTTACCATTTTACCCTGTTTTCTTCCTTTTTTATATACTTTGATTTCCAGTAGACCATGTAACAGTCAGGTGAATGTGTCTCCTAAATACTTCACATGCATTTTCCAAGAACTAACATGTTCTCCTACATAACCATGGTATCATTAGCAGCCAAGAAACCTAACTTTGATATGAAATATTGCTTAGCATGGATCCCATATTTAAATTTCCGCAGTTGCCCCAGCAATGTCCTTTAACCACTTTCTTTTTTTGAAGTGTTTTTCTCTGGCATTTGTTCATAATTTAAGCATTACATTTAGTTGTCCTGTGTCTTTAATGTCCTTGAATTTAGAACATCTACCTCACTTTTATTTTATTTTTTTAAAGATTTTTATTCATTTATTTAACAGAGAGAGATATATCACAAGTAGGCAGGGTGGGGGGGAAGCAGGCTCCCCGCCAAGCAGAGAGCTCGATGTGGGGCTCGATCCCAGGACCCTGAGATCATGACCTGAGCTGAAGGCAGAGGCTTAACCCACTGAGCCACCCAGATGCCCCACTTTTATTTTATTTTAGAGAGAGAGTATGTGAGAGTGAGGGGAGGAGAGGGACAGAGAGAAACTACCAAGTAGCCTCCACACCCAGCACAGAGCCCAACACAAGGCTCCATCTCAAAACCCTGAGATTGCAACCTGAGCAGAAATCAAGAGTCCGACGCTTAACTGACTGAGCCACCCCGGAACCCCTTAGCCATTGATGTTTGTGAAAAGTCCATGGCAGATTGTCCTGTAGGATTTCCCACAATCTGGATTTCCCTGAGTGTGTCCTTATCATTAGAGTCAAGGTAAACATTTTTGGTAAAAAGACCACATAGGTAGAGTTGTGTCCTTCTCATCGCATGACATCCAGAAACCTAAAGTGACAGTTTGTCTCAATATTGCCGACCTTAAGTTTGCTGGCTTGGTTAAAGTGATACCTGCTGTACTTTTTTCATTGTGAAGGTACCTTTTTCTCTAAGTAGGTAGGAATTCCTGGGGTGACACTTTGAGACTATAGATACGCTGGTTCCCAGCAGCCCTTTTACATAGTGGTTGGGTGGTTTGTTTTTTTAAATTGAAGTACAGTTGATACACATCGTTACATTAGTTTCAGGGCTACAACATTGTGACTTGGTAACTCCATATGTTAGGCTATGCTTACGGAGGTGTCGCTGCTATCTGTCACTACACAACACTGTTACAATACCACTGACTATATTCCCTGTACTGTGTCTTTCATCCCTGAGACCTACTCATTCCATAAATGGAAGCCTAGACCTCCCACTTCCACCCATTTTGTCCATCTCCCGTCCTGCCTCTCCCCTGGCAATCCCCAGTTTGTTTCCTGTATTTATGGAACTATTTCTACTTTTTGTTGTTTGTTTGCTTTATGTTTTAGAATCTGCATATAAGTGCGATCATATGATATTTGTCTGTTTTTTACTTATTTTACATAACATCATACCCTCTAGGTCCATCCATGTCATCACCAAATGGCAAAATCTGATTCTTTTTATGGCTGAGTAATAATACTCCATTGTATATATACAACACTTTTTTTTTTTTTTTTTGGACAGAGACACAGCAAAAGAGGGAACACAAGCAGGAGGAGTGAGAGAGGGAGAAGCAGGCTTCCCACAGAGCAGGGAGCCTGACTCAGGGCTCGATCCCAGGACCCTGGGGTCATGCTCTGAGCCGAAGGCAGGCGCTTAACGACTGAGCCACCCAGGCGCCCCACAACACATCTTTATTCATTCATCTGTCAGTGGACACTTCGGTTGCTTCCATGTCTTGACTATTGTAGATAGTGTCCAGTAAACACAGGGGTGCATATATCTTTTCAGATTAGTGTTTTTATTTTCTTTGGGTAAATACCAATTGGTAGAATCATTGGATTGTATGGTATTTCTATTTTTAAATTTTTGAGGACTCTCCATACTGTTTTCCATATTGGCTGTACTGATTTCCATTCCCGCCAACGGGGCCCGAGAGTCCCTTCTCTCCGCATCCTCGCCAGCACTTGCTCTTTCTTGTCTTTTTGAGTCTAGCCATTCTGACAGGTGTGCCTCATTGTCGTTTGAACTTGCATTTCCCCAATGATGAGTGATGTCGAACATCTTTTCATATGTATCTGCTTGTCATCTGTATGTCTTCTTTAGAAAAATGTCTTCTCAGGTCCTCTGCCCATTTTTAATCAAATTATTATTTTTTTTTAGTTTTGAGTCGCATAAATTCTTTACACATTTTTAGTATTGGTTTCTATCAGATGTGTCATTGCAAATATTTGTTCACTGTGCAAAAGCTTTTTGTTTCGCTGTAGTCCCGGTAGTTTATTTTCACTTTTGTTTTCCTTATCTCAAGAGGCATAGCTAGAAAAATGTTGTCGAAGAAATTTGACGTGTCAGAGAAACTCCTGCCCCCGCACCCAGTGGTTTTAAAGTCTACTGATGGTCCTTCCCTGAATCAATATTTATATAGGTGGTTACAAAATGGTGTGAATCATTGACTTTTTGTGGGTGATGAAACTATACAGAAAAGCCCAGAAGCAATTCTCTAAAAGTCATAATGGCAGTTACTTCAGGGAGGAGGGTGGAGGTAGTGATTAGATAATTGGAGACATGGGGGTCGGGAAGGAGAAAAAGGGTGTTGAGGTGTTTGAAGCCACCTTTTTCTTTGCCAATGTGATCATTAAATGGATATATTTACTTCATTAATTCACTGAACTATACATCTGTTTTCTGTACATATACTTTCCTGTATGTGAGAAAGGTTAAGATTTTAGCATGGAAGTTTCATGATAATATTTACATTTGTGTGTCAAGGATTCATTGCTTATCGGGACTTATTTAATATTTTATATTATTTTACTCTGGCTTAATCTGGATTTCTCTTTTCTCCATTCAATTCTTCATCATCTGAAAATACTTTTTTTTTTAAGATTTTTATTTATTTATTTGACAGATGGAGATCACAAGTAGGCAGAGAAGCAGGCAGAGAGAGAGGAGGAAGCAGGCTCCCCGCTGAGCAGAGAGCCCAATGCGGGGCTCGATCCCAGGACCCTGGGATCATGACCTGAGCGGGAGGCAGAGGTCTCAACCCACTGAGCCACCCAGGTGCCCCCCAAAATACTTCTTTAAGTAATTTTTTTTTTTCAGGAAAAGAAAAAAGCGTACATACCCACATGCTTTGGAGGATGTTATAATGATAATTGTCTTTAAGATGTTTTTCTGGGGGTCTCCTGGGTGGCTCAGTTGATCAGGCTCCTGACTCTTAGTTTCAGCTGAGGCCATGATCTTGGGGTCCTAGATTGAGCCCCTTCGTAGGGCTCCATGCTCAGCAGGGACTCTGCTTGGAATTCTTGCCTTCTGTCCTGTACTGCCCCCCCCCACCTCACATGTGGGCATTCTCTCCCTCTCTCTCAGATAAATAAGTTAATTTAAAAAATGTTCTTTTTAGACACGTGTATCATTTGTTTTTCCCCAGCTCTGAACACTTCTGATGCTTTCTCCAAATGCAAGCTAGTCCAGCAGATTATACCCTCGGGCCCTGAATATGAGTGTGCCGTGGGGCAAATGCACGCAGCCACTCGGCCCTCTTACATCGAGTGTGCTTTGCATATGTTATTTACTCCACTCGGGCTGAGTTTGCGTTTTGACAGTTCAGAGCTCTGACGGCTGACCAGAGCGTACAGGTGATATTGCTAAATTTGGCTTGGAGAGAAACGTAGGAAGACCATCTTGCTGGATCTTAAAACAGGAATTGTAGGGCAGCCCAGGTGCTTTTGCAATGCAGTGAGGTTAAAGACGGGCAGGCAGTTAAGGACTTGGCCAATTCTCTGATGCTCTGAAGGGCGTCACCAATGTAACTGCAACATGGAGTGAGCCAACCAAGAAGTGACTGAGTGGTGGCTGAATGGCGCTCCGGCCCAAGGCCTAGCGGTGGCTCTGGGGCCCCAAACAGATGTGAGTGTTTACCTCTGCATGGTCCTATGAGAACTTGACCGTCACACACTCTGCAGTTCTGTTCCAGGTTGCATTCCTGTTTCCTGCAGAAACCAGCTGGGCGAGTGCTTCCCGACTTGACTCCCTCTCATCCATGAGCTTAGCCCGGGTCGCTCACACCTTTTTACTAAATATTCAGTGTTTCACACTACCATTTGAGTGCGTCAGAAGTTATTTTCCCAAAATTCAGAAATTTCATGAGATCTTTCTAGACCTTTTTTAAGACCGTTGTTCAGAGCTCAATGAGGTTTTCTCTTTTTTGTTGTTGTTTTGTTTTTGTTTTTTGTTTTTTTAACATGAAGACTCAAGTCTTTTGTCAGCTCGAGGAAAATTCGTTATTTATTCGGTGATTGTTCCTCCTTCTGTTTTCCTGGAATTTCTTTTAGCCCTGTCGTTTTGGTTTTCCCCTCCCATATTTCGTCCTCTCTAACCTTTTTCTGTGACTTCTGGGAAATCATTCAGGCTCGCTGTCTGAATCTTGTATTTAGATGGCCATCTGTTTAGTTGCCTTCCTTGTGGTTAATTGGACAGTTGTTTTTCTGTCTGGATGCAGTGTGGCTAGTAACAAAGTTGTTCCCTCTCTGTGGCTCTGTGTTCTGGTTGCACACAGTTACTGCTGTCTTGAATCTTGTTTTAAAACAAAGAAACCGGTCCCTCAAGATTTCTGCTTTTCTGGAAGGAATTGTCTTCTCTTGGGCAGAAGAAGTGAGGGATGGAGAGGCTGCTCCCTAATTTTGAGCTCTTTGCTTACACCTGTTTGCTCCTCTTCATACGAGGGAGATCATTGTCCATCTACTATTAGAAGTGGGGGAGCGTTGGGATGACTGAGTGACTCAGTCAGTAAAGCGTCTGTCTTGGGCTCAGGTCATGATCCCAGGGTCCTGGGATCGAGCCCCACCTTGGGCTCCCTGCTCAGTGGGGAATCTGCTTCTCTTTCTCCCTCTGACCCTGCACCCTGCTGTGCTCTCTCTCTCTCAAATAAATAAAATCTCAAAAAGAAGTGGAGAAGGTTCCTCTATGTCAGCGTAGGCTTCTGGGACAGTTTAAGGCCCCAACGAGGGAAAAAGGAAAGGAGCCTGTGCTTTCCTTCTAGACTCATTCACCTGTCCCTCCTGAAGATGGGAGCAGGTGTAATAGCTAAAGGGGGTTTCTCTTAGGCCTCCAAAGCCTGAGCAGGTCCCAGAGGCTCTGGTTGGGTGTGCTGGAGTTCCCCACCAATTGCCCCATCGGGGACGCACAAGCAAGTTAACAGCTTCTCCTTTGCTGAGTCACAGATTTCCTTCTGTTCCCGGTTTCTATTACATATTTGACCTCCTTTCCTAGTGATATTGTTAGAGGTCACCTCCCCCACTCTGAATCTACATTATAGGGAGTAGAGGGGGTTAAACAAACACCCTCAGGAAAAGCTCTTTATTCGCTCTTTGTTTTAACATTTAAGTGTGATGAGCAGTAGAAGCAAAAGGTCTAATTAATGATTCACAGCCACGGGCACCCACTGTGAGTACAAGAAGGCCCCAAACTTATCTGAAAATAGGTAGCACGTGTTCTGCCTTTAGATAGAATGTACTGGCACTCTAATTGGGAGTAGAGAAAATGGACGGATATAATTACTTGGAGTCCGATATTTTGATACCTCATATTTCTGACTGCCTTTGATCCCGTCCACTCTGCGTCGTACTGTACACAGTCTGGTGGTTCCTGACTGCATCAGAAGGGCCACTCCACTTGGTGTCTCAGATTAACACATGACCGAAATAGAAGCTTCTCAGAACCCAATGCAAATCCTTACCAGGAAGGAAAAGAGGAGTTCCTCGGGAGGCTGGACTGTCCGGAACCCAGGAGTCAGCTGGTGGTTTCTCCACACCTGTGTGCTCTGCACACTGCGTTTAATTTGCTGGTTCGAGACTGTGGTTGGGGGAATTCCCACCTTAGCTTGCGGGCTGCAGGATGGGAATTCCCCCAGGCTCCCTGCCCTTGGAAACCGGGGAGTTCCTACCAGCTGACAGCAGGGGGGGTGGGGGGACGAGGGGCTGGGGGGGCCAATGCCAGCAGACCAATCCCCCAGGGGCAGTATAAACCTTTTACAAAGGGATTTGACAGTGTGTTTCAAAGTCCACTCAGCGGTCCTAACCACAGGTTGTTAACTTAAGGAAATGAGACAAAAGAAGGAAAATGATCAAGGAGGAAAGAATCCATTGACTCATTATGTGTAAATATAGAAGCATTCTCTGTTCGCCACAATGGGCTATTTTTAATGAGTGTTTATTTAATGGAATGAGTATTTTGTAACCATTAGAAATTATAACTGTGAATGGAGCCTGGCAACATGAAAGAGGGTGAAAGATACCATATGCATGGGGCAAAAGGCTTATATGTTGCAATTACATAGAAATCATATGTTTATGTCAAATCTTAGGAGAGAACACGTAGAGGTGATTACTGGGGCGTTTGGATCACTTTTGACCCTCCCCCATTTATCAGCTGCTATTAAATATTTTTTATCGCTCAAAAAAGTAGAGTCAGCTTTGTAAACAAACAAACTAGTAATCAGAAGAGGTTTACCAACCCAATGAAAACCTTTGTGTTTGGTCTGAGATTAAAAACATCAACCCCCTTGGGGTGCCTGGCTGGCCTCATCAGAAGAGCACACAGACTCTTGATCTCAAGGCCATGAGTACGAGCCCCACTACTGGGTGCAGAGATTACGAAAGTAAATAAGTAAACTTAGAATTAAAGAAAAAAAAAATCCAGCCCCTCCGTGTTGCCTACTGAGCTTTGCCAAGCTCATTTGCTACAAAGTCTTGATTTACCTCTAAGCTGTACATAATTTATATAAAGTTTAAAAGGAATCTCTCTAGAAACCCAATTAACCCGGAACAACTGACAAATATTTAGTGTCAAAGAATGTTTCACACTTGACTCTCTTTTAGTGACAGAGGCTGATCGGGCCTGAAGTTGACATTACAGACGGCGGCTTTAGAACGTAATTGAACTGTGATCGGTTGCGTGTACCAGGCAACTGTATGAAACGTAACTGTCAGGTGGAACAGCCTGGTAGATTATGAAGAATGGGTGATAAAAACATTGTATATGCTCCGGTGTATAAGCTCATCTGTGGTCCGTGCTGACTTAGACCAAAGCTTAAGGGGCATGTCCAGTCCTCGCGTCACGTTGTAGGACGAATTCTGTGCCCAGAGCATGAAGGTATCACAAGATCTTGAAATTACTTCCTTGGAGGGTCCCCCAGAGTTTTCCAGCTAAGTGCCTTTCTCCCAGAAGAGAAGACTAGGGAGGTGGATGAGAGGTGTTTTGTGGAAGACAGAACACTGGCATTGCGTTCCAGAAATGACTAAGTCGGACCATGGAGAGCGGGCAGGTTCTCGGCTCAAAGTGTAGAACTTTGTAATAATTAGAGTTACCCTCCAGCTCAGGCAAGGAACTGAGTTCCTGTTTCAAGTTACCAGCTGCAGGGAGCATTCAGCAAAATGTTAATCACCCTGCTGCTGGGAGAAAAGCTGTGCACGATCACATGACCTCTTGCCGCTCTACAATTTTGTGATCCTAAGGCATTTGCTTTGTCTTTCCAGAACGCACGCCTGCCTGCCTTCCTGGAAGATCTTAGGAGTATCATAATATTGCAAACTTAATTTTTTTTTTCTAGTTTACATTTTTAAATCGAGGCGCAGTTCACATACGACAAAACATACAGATCTTTGGTATTCAGTTCTCTGTGTTTTGACAACTGTATGTGATCGTGTCATCCTTCAGAATCTTTCTGTCATCCCAGGAATTTCCCTTGTGTCCCCATCTAGTCAGTCCCCCCCCCCCCACCACCCAGAAGCAGCTACTTTCCGATTTCCAACCAGTACATTTGGTTTATCCTTATATGACATAGAAATAGAATTGGGAAATATAGGTTGATTTTCATTTTCTTCTTTTAGCCAACAAAATGCTTTTGAGGTTTATTAGATTGCTGTGTTAATCATCAGCTCATTGTTTTTATTGCGGAATAATATTCCATTATACAGATATGCTTAGCACACAAATTTGCTTATCCGTTCTCCTACAGATACATATTTGAGTTGTTTCTAGTTTGGGGTTCTAAGGAATAAGGCTGCTGTGTATGTTTTCGTGCAGGTGTTTTGGAGAAACCTGTTTTTGTTTCTGTTTGGTAAATGCATAGGAGTGAAATTTCTGGGTCCTAAGTTAGATAAATGGTTAACTTGATTGGAACTGACAAACACTTCTACAATTACCTTTGTGCCCAATCATCCCTAGCAATTAGCATTGTCAGTTCTAGTGGATGTGAAGTAGTATCTCATTGTGGTTTGAATTTGCATTTCCCTAATGACTGACGAGGTTGGGCCCCTTTTCATGTGCTGATTGGCCATTTGTGTGTCTTCTTGACAAAACATCTGTTCAAATCTTTTGCCTATTTTAAAATTAGGTTGATTGGGTCGCCTGGGTGGCTCAGTCCGTTCAGCGTCTGCCTTCCAGTCCTGGGATCAAGGCCCACATCGGACTCTTTGCTTGGCGGGAACTGGCTTCTCCCTCTCCTGCTGCTCCTCCTGCTTTTACCCTCTCCATCTGTGTCAAATAGACAGATAAAGTCTTAAAAAAATAAAATAAGATTAGGTTGACTGTGTTATTTCTTGTTGATAGATGGGTATGTTCTTTATAAATTCTAGATACGAATACTTTATCAGATTATGTTCTGCAGATACCTACCAGAGTGTGGGTTGTTTAATTTTTGTCATGGTGTCTTTGGATGAGCAGAAATTTTTGATAAAGCCCAGTTGACTACTTTTCTTTTGTGCATGGTCTCTTTATGTCCTATCCAAGAGATTTCTGCCTACCCAAGGTTATGAAGATACTGTTTGATTGTTTTCTTCTGGGAGCTTTACACTCCTAGGTTTTACGGTTAGGTCTCTGAGCCATCTCAAATGAATTTTTTGCATCTGATGGGAGCAGAGTCAAGATTGTCTTCCTCGTTTGGGTGGTCACTTGTGTCAGTGTCATTTGTTGTTGATAAGACTTTTCTTTGTGTGTTTGACTGACTCACTGTTACCTTTGTTGAGAATTGAATACACACACACACACACACACACACACACACACACACACACACAGAGGCGTCTGTCTCTGGATTCTGTCTTCTTCCATTGATCCGTTGATTGTCATTCTGCCAATACCAAATGGTCATGATTGCTATATATTTATAATAAAGCTTGGATTTTGATAGTATAATACCTCCAACTTTTATTTTTTCTTTGACAAGATTATTTTTATTTTGGCTGTTCTAAACTGTTTACTTTCCATGCACATTTTAGAATTGATTTTCCAGTTTTGTTTTGTTTTTTTTTACACTAGGATTTTTTAAATGAATGAATTTTTAATTTTAAGTCCAGTGTAGTTAACATACAATGTCATATTAATTTCAGGTGCGTCGCACAGTGATTCAGCCATTCCATACAACACCCAGTGCTCATCACAAGTGCCCTCCTTCAGCCCCATCACCTGTTTCACCCCTCCTTCTCCATTCCCCCCCCCCACTATCCTACCCCTCTGATAATCATCAGTTTGGTCTTTATAGTTAAGAATCTGTTTTGTGGCTTGTCTCTCTTACTTTTTTTTTCTTTGTTCCTTTATTTTGTTTCTTAAATTCTAAATATGAGTGAAAAACCTGCTAAAATTTTGATTGGGACTGCAGTGAATCTATAGATCAATTGAGAGAGAAAGTATCCTTAAAACACTGAGTCTGTCAATCCATGCACATGGTAGACAACTGTCCATTTCTTTAGGTCTTCTTGAATTTGTCCCAGCACTGTTAACAGTTTTCAGTGTAGAAGTCTTGCCCGTCTTTGGTTAGATTTATTTCCAAGTGTTACTGGGTGGACTAGGGAGACCCCAGCCCCTTGGGTCTCAACCCCGCCCATCCCAAAGGTATTGTCAATGGTTCTTGGTCTTGTTAGGAGGAATAATTCAAGGACAGATGCAACCAAGCCGGAAACCTTGTTAAAGTGAGAAACACACTCTTGAGATGTGAGAGCAGGTGAGCCCTGAGGGTTGGTTTCTATCTTTTATTGATGGTTGATGGTTGTTAACTAGGGGATGGAATATTCATCTCTCCAGGCAGGAATGCAGGGGTTTATGCCTTTTCTTCCTAATTTGGTCGGTGGTTTCCTGTCATGGCAGCTGCCATCTTGGACCTGGCTGGTTTGATCTGACTTCTTGTGGAGTGCTGCCAGGACAGGCCTCTCACCTTCCTGATAGCTGGCCATGACCTACCTCCCGGAAGCCCGTTAGAGCCTAACTCACCGCCTACACTCACAGGAGCATTTGATATACTTTTTGATGCTACTATAAATGGTAGTTTTTTACTCTGACTTTTCGGTTGCTTGTCACTAGTATATAGAAATACATCGCTCTTTATGATCGACTTTGTGTGCAGATTTGTTAAAGTCACTAATTAGTTCTAGTAGTTTTTAAATAAATCCAGTTTTCTCCTATCAACTGCAAATGTATGTATTTATATCTTCTCTTCCAGTCTTTTACCTTTCTTTTCTTGCCTCCTTAAACAGTGTGGAACTTCTAATAAAATGCTCAGCAAAAGTCATCGGAGAAGATGTCTTCACATTGTTCCCCAATCTTAGAGAAAAAGTGTTCAGTGATCACCTTCAAGGACAATGGTAGTTTGGTGTTTTCGCAGATGTCCTTCATCAGGTTGATGAAGTGCTCCTTCAGTCCTATTTTGCTGAGAATTCGTATCACGAATGGGCATTCAGTTTTGTCAAATCCTTTTTCTGCAGTTATTGAAATGATCATGAGCATCTCTTAGTCTGATCACCAGTTTTATGTATTTCTCCTCTTCCAGTGTTTGTGTTTAGAACAGTACACTTCTGTCCAAGCTCTGGTTTAGTTGCATCCCATAGACTTAAATTTTGGATTCTCATTATCATTCAGTTCAAAGCGTTTTCTGTTTTTCCTATGATTTTTATTTTTGTCCCGTAGGTTTTTTCAGAGGTGGTTTCCTTAATATTCCAGTGTGGAGATTTTTCTTGGTTTTCGTCACATGTGCTCTTTCACCATGAAAAAAGGTTTCTTTTCATTTCCAGTAATACTCCTTGGCTTCAAGTCTGTCTGGTGTAGCAGAATGTAGCCATGTCGGCCTTCTCATGCACATGCTTTCTGTGGCTTATGTTCAAAGTGAATTTCTTGTGGAAGCATATAGTTGTTCTTTCTTCCTTTCTGTCTTTCTGTCTTTCTTAGTCTTGGCTGATAGTCTTTGTCTTTTAATTAGGGAGTTAGTCCATTTATATTTAATGTGACTGTTGATATAGTTGGGTTTAGGTCTGCCTTCTAGGTATTTATGTTCCTTTTTTCCTGCTTTTTTTTTTTTTTTTTTTTTTTTTTTTTTTTTTTTTTTTTTTTTTTTTTTTTTTTTCCTTTTGGGGGGGGTGGTTTTTTTTTTTCTTTTTCCTTTTTTTTTTTTAAGTAATTGCTTTAGATCTCTGTTGCTCAAGACAGTAGTCACCGCCCACACACAGCTATTTAAGTTTCAATTAGTTAAAATATGAAAAAATTAAAATATGTTCCTAGCTTAAGGAGGGCACTATTGTGATGAGCACCAGGTGTTGTATGAAAGTGATGAATCACTAAATCCTATACCTAATGCTAATATTACACTGTTTTTAACTGGAATTTAAGTAAAAACTTGAAAATAAAATAAAACACATCCCTGGCTATAGTATGGGGAATAGACTGAGGAGATACAGAACTACAAACAGGAAGATGAGTTAGGATATTGTTTTTGGAATCACTGGCACAATTTTGTGAGGTATTAGTAAGAGAGTTTAAGAGACACTGTGGGATCAAGAAATCCTGGAGGCAGGGTCACCTGAGTGGCTACAAGTGGCTTGCCCAAGCTGGGAAAGGGGGAGGCTTGGTGACTGAAGATTTCTGGCGTGGGCCAGCAAGTGAATGTCGGTGCCATTAATTGGGACAGAGAATGTAGGAGGGGACTCAGGTTCAGGGGAAGATAAAGAGTTTAGTTTCAGAGACCTCGAGAGCCTGATATTTGTACGCATCTCGAGGCACAGATAAGTAGTAGGCAGTTTGCTACCTGGGTCCAGAATTTCGGAGCGCTATGCGGAGCAGATTTTCAGATTTTTAATTTACATATTGAGGAACCCAAAAGGTATGTAAAATCACCATGGTAGTATTAGAGAGTAAAAATATACAGAAGTGTGGGATTGTCAGCATTTAAGGGGAAGAGGAGACTCTAGACAGATCTTGGAGACAGATGGAAGGAAGACTGGGAGAGAATGTCACTGAATATGAAGGAATAGAGAGTCGCGAGTTAATTGTTAGATGGCAATGAAAGGTTTTCTAGGCAGGTGTTCTATAGGTGATGTTTGACAGATTTGACTTAGTCTAATAAGATGCAGCAAAGTGCTTTGAAATTATGTGTCTCTTTTAGACTTCATCCACCCACTGCCTGTATCTGTGTGCGTTTGTTTTATCTGGCTGTGTACTAGGCACTCTCCTGGGCATCACAGGGAGAGCCATGAATGAAGGCAATTCTCTGTCATACTCTTTCCACTAAAGAAGGACATGCGAGCAAATTGTTAGAATGTGAACCTTAAGGGTCTTTCAGTAAACAGAAGCTGTAGGAAGGGCTGCGGGAGCTCAGAAGAGAGAGCAACTAGCTCTTCTGTGCCTTCCACATGCTGTTCTTTCCATATAGACTGTCCCCTTCCTGCCTCTTCACCGACACGTCCTTCAAAACTCAGCTCTGGCATCCTTCTGGAAACTTCCTTTGATTCCTTTTATTTATTTAACAGAAACAGTGACTCATATTGGACAGTGTATCTCCAAAGCAATCAGAAAAGAAAAAAAAAAAAGGGAGCAAGGGAGGGAAGGAGTGAAGAATGGGAACCAAAATGGAAATAATAATGCGGACTCGTTAGAAGAAATTCAGACAATACGGAAAATGTAAGGAAGCTCACCCAGGATCCCAGCACCTAGAAATAATCATTATTCACATTAGGTTGACATCAGCCAGATATATCCTTCTAAGTTTGTCCAATAAGAGCGGGGGGATAGAAATAATTTTAGATCATTAGGATCATACAATATATACTATTTTAAGTGTTGCTAAGTGCTTAATTTCACTTGGAGGAGATTAGCGTAGTGTCAACGATACTTCCAATTTTAAAAGAATAGATTAATGTAAAAAAAATAGAAGCTGAACTTCACATAAAGGGTTCTTGACAAGAGATAGTAATTACTAAAAGATCCGTCTAAGGTTGACAAAAAAAAGATGGTTTTGAAAAGCCGTGGGTCTCCATGTTTCCCTTTTCAACAGCTCCCTTTTCAACTAGGACTTCTCTGTGAAGTGATGGAGAAATTAACACCTCCAACTTCCTTCCACCTTTCTCCCCCCGACCCCGAACCCTCCAACCCCCCAACTGCTTCCTGATTTTCAGTTGTAATTACAGCATCGCTGTTCACAACACTTATCTACCTTTTTGCAATGTAATCCGTGTATCTATTGATCCCCAACTCAGTATTTCGACGGCCCCAGCTCTCCCCGGCTTCTCTTCCGTCATGGGCTCTGGCTTGTCTTATCCTAGAGTTCTTTACTTCTACTAGCCTCTCGGTTGGCTGGAATTCATCATCAAGCTGTTTTCTCGAGAAGGACTCCAGTAGTCCTTGCAGTCTCCCATAGTCTGTCCACCAGCTTTATGCTGGAATGACAACTCAGCTGAGCATAACTTTGCTGCGTCCTGCTTTCTTTCCCTTGGACTCCCGACAGTCCTCCTCTGTGTCACGGACTCACGGGAAATCAGTTTTCTTCTTTACTACTATCCCCCCACACCACCATCACCACCACCTTTTATGAGTTGGATTTGCAGATTTCAGAGAACATAGATGAGCTCTTTACCTTTTCCCTCGTTGCACGGGAGAGAATTTATTAGTAGGGAGGCCAGCCACAGCTCTGATACGGTGATGTGAGCAGGATGTTTCTGGAGTATTAACCACCATCTCTGTCTTCCTTTCTAGAAATAATTGATGACCTTGCCAACCTGGTGGAGAACACAGACGGGAAGCTCCGCACTGAGACCAGGCGCGTGACTATGGTGGACAGAAAATCAGCATCTTGCGGTAAAGGATAAGCTGCCCTTATGGTTTTGCCTCTCTCGCCACTTGCCCATCTACTCTGCTTCCGGTTTCCCACATTTGTTTCATTATTGCAGGGGTTTGTTTCCGCTTCTAACGTAGACAGTCCCGTTTGATGAAGTATTGAAATTGCTCAAAGAGACCCAAATCTTGCTAAAGTGAAGTGAGTTGTAAGGGTGCCTGGGTGGCTCAGTCAGTGAAGCGTCTGACCCTTGGTCTCAGCTCAGGTCTTGCCCTCAGGGTCCTGAGTTCAAGCCCTGCCTTGGGCTCCACGCTGGGTGTGGAGCTTACTTTAAAAAAGAATAAAATAAGGAAAAATGAAGCGACTTGCTACAAATGTGGGAGAAGTACAATGCATTGTTAATTTTTTAAATTTAAGATAGGAAACCTCTGTATGCTTACAGAGAGTACCTGTTTGGGAATTTGTGTGACAATATACAGGTTGGTGCAGGTACATTCTCGTGGCTATTGAAGGCCATCTTGCTCACTTAATGCCCTTTTTTTGTCACGACCTTAATTGTTGGAGCTTGGGCCACCGAGCAGTTAAGAGGCCAGGTTCTGAAGTCCGTTGAGTTCAGATCCTACATGTAGTGATGTTATCTTTGGCAGTCGCTTTACTGTTTAGTACCTTGTACATAAAATGGGAGCACACGAGCCAAGACAAGCGATTCTAGCAATACTGATGCTCTGGCTTTGCCCCAGAGCTTCTGATGAAGGAGGGCTGCATTCCGTGTGGTTTGAATTATCCACTGCCTGTGTGCAGCGCCGTGCCGAGGCCAGTGTTGATAAATGGTAGTGACAGTAGGAGTGACCACAGTGATGGTTCCTCCGTGCTGTGTCTCACAAAGGTGCACAAGCCAATACATTTATTACAAGCAGAAGGATGATAGCACTCCAAACCCCAGTGCCTCTTAGTCCTTTCGGTATGAAAACTATGACAGATCCCTCTGACCTGTCCAGTTTTAGAACGAGAACCTCTGTGCGGGGGAGACCCGAGATGTACGGCCCAAGAGGCATTACCTTTTTTACCTGATGTGCTGGCTGACCGAGGTCTAGAACAACAGGGTGACTGAGGACGGGCAGCCGTGGACTCTGAAACCTCAGGGAGGGGGACTCTGAGGGGCCTCCCTGCTCCCCTGTTATCACCTGTCTGTGCTCCCCGGCCCCGGGGTTCTCATCCACCAGATGCCAGCCACTCTGTGCTTCTGCCCCCGTGGGCATGTGCTTCTCTCCGCTTCCTGTCGAAAGCCACACCTCCTTGCTTTCTTGCCTTACCAACCTTCTCATGTAGCTTCTGCCCAGAGAGACTTTGGTTCTGCACTAGATCGTTTGGAAACAGATCTCTTCTGTTATTGTCTTTGATCTCTATAGAAACTTAACCTTATTGACTCTTAAAAACCTGGTTATCAAAGTTAAACTGTATGGAGCATGTGAGGTGTCTTGTGCTGGCCACCCTCCCTGACTTTCCGTATTTATGTGGGGAGGCCCTGCAGGTGGGGGGCTGAGAAGTGGGGGCTCTAGAACCTGGCCCTGTATCCCAGCTCTGCCAGTCACCAGCTGGTGACCTTGGGGAAGCCCAGACTCCCCTTTGCCTCAGTTTTCCTGTCTTTGAAATGGGAATGCTAATGGTACAGCCCTGAGAGCGTTGTCGTAAGGGAGAAAGGAGTTAATATCCATAAAGACACAGGTAGAGTGTGTGGCACACAGTAAGCCATGAGCAAGGATTAGCCATCCTCTCACGTGTCTAACCTAGGAATAGTCTGGGCGCCTGGCTGGCGTAGTCAGTTAAGCGACCGACTCTTGATTTGAGCTCAGGTTGTAATCGCAGGGTCGTGGGATTGAGCCCGACATGGGGCTCCGCACTCAGTGCGGTCTGCTTGAGATTCTCCCTCTCCCTCTCCCCCTCCCCCTGCTTGCGTGCTCTCTAAATTAATAAATGAATAAAATCTCTTGAAAATAAATAAAATAGGAAGAGGCTTCCCGATTCAGTGACAGCTTTCTCGGAGTGTTTGCTATGTGCATGGCAGTCATGTCGTTATTATTTTGGAATGAACATATTTGTAGATATGTCGGGAAGCTTTTTGTATTTGCAAGGCAGTGGCCCTCAGCACATGTTACTCATGAAGTCCCAACGAGGAATGTTACTTCTGTGGCCAGTTTTTTATTTTATGGTATTGCTTAGTGTTGGTGTTTATACCGAGAAAGGTGCATACAATCTTCTGACTTGAGCTCTTTTTTTTTTTTTTAGTAGAAGAAATGGAGAGGCTCCCATAATTACTAAAATGCTTGTTTTTAAAACCGGGTCTCTCAAAGTAAGTTAACTGTAAGTTTATCTTCTGCACCATTTGTATTTAGGTATCTATAATCTGTAACAGAATTACAGTTGGCCCTTGAACAGTGCAGACGTCAGGGGTCCTGACCCCCAGCCCCCCCGGTGCAGGCGAAAATCCGCATCTAAGTTTTGACTCCCCCAAAACTTAACTATTAACAGACTACTATTGACTAGAAGCCTTGCCCATAACATAAACGGTCAGTTAACACGTTTGTATGTTATATATACTGTATTATATTATAGATATATAATATGTAATTATACATATATACATATATGTCTTAAAATTATAGTATATATTATGTAATATAATTGTATGATATAATTAATATATGAAATTATTGATTAACAATAATAATTGATTAATATTGCTTAATATAGTAATAGTATATGTTATATACTGATTTCTTCCAATAAAGGAAGCTAGAGAAGAGGACATGTTAAAATCATAACGAAGAGAAATTACATTTACAGTACCATACCGTGTTTATTGACAAAAGTCTGAGTGTAAGTGGGCCCGCGCAGTTGAAACCGTGTTGTACAAGGGTCAACTGTGTATGTAGGGACTCAGAAGGGAGATATGGCAGTGTGAAATAGATAGACATTCTTCCTTCTTTCACCGGAAATACTTTAAAGAGAATTCTTTCCTCTTACCCATCAATTTGTTTCCCTAATACTTACTTAGCCATACCACTGGTACTGTAGGTCCACACCCTGACAACTAACCTTTTAACATTTCTGATGCCTGATACCTTTAAAGGAAACTGTATTGCATTTATATTTTTATAGGGAAATCTGTTGTTATTTTATATATATATAATATATATATATATATATTATATATATATAAGTATATATATGTTTGTTGGTAAGCGGCGCCAGTTTTTGCATGTTGATAAAGGTTCATTGTGTGGCCTCCCAAGCTCTAAGAGAGGTCATACTGGTTTCATGACACCCCACCATTACCATCTAAATAAGTCTCCCGCTGATCAGTATGAACCCCGTGAAGTTATTATGCCCTGTGGAATCTACTGAGTGGGTTCAGCAGCCCTTGCCAAAATTGACTAACCTTTTTTTTTTTTTTTTTTGGTAAAGATTTTATATTTATTTATTTGAGAGAAGGAGAGCCTGAGCCAGGACTAGGGGCAGGGGATAGAGGGAGGAGCAGGGAGCCCGACTCAGGACTTGATCTCAGGACCCTGGGATCATGACCTGAGCTGAAGTCAGGTGCTTAACTGACTGAGGCACCCAGGCGCCCCTATTAACCTAACTAAAAAAAATTATTATGGTAAAAGATCCATAATATAAAATACATCTAAAATTTGCCATCGTAACTGTCTTAAGTGCACAGTTCATTGGCATAGAGTGCATTCCTGCTCTTGGGGGGCCGTCTGCGCCACCCGTCTCCAGAACCTTCCATCTTCATGAGGGAAGCTCTGACCCCGTGAAACAATGACTACTACTCCTTCTCTAGCTGGCCCCTCTCAGCCACCACTCTGCTTTCCTTCCCTGTGACTTTGACAACACCAGGTACCTCCTATGAGTAAGTTCACACAGTCTTTGAATGTCTTCAGTATTCCTCCATGCTATAGTGTGGGACACGAATCCCTTACTTTTTGAGGCTTAAGTAGTATTCCAGTGCATATATATATACTACATTTTGTTTATCCATCTATCTGTCAGTGGACGTTCTGGCTGTTGGGTGAATAGCGCCAGTGCTAACGTAGGTGTACAAGCGTAGATTCAAGTCCCTGCTTTCTGCCTGTGTGCGCAGAAGTCAGTTGCCGAATCAAATGGTAATTCAGTGTTTATAATTTTTTTTCTTTACAGAAACACCGTATTAACACGTCCTTTTGTTTTGCTTCCAGTGCTTAAGTTCTCTCTTTTTTAGAGATTTACTTATTTATTTTGTAGAAAGAGAGAGAGCATGTGCGAGCTGAGGGAGGGGCAGAGGGAGAGGGAAAGAGAAAATCCCAAGCAGACTCCACGTTGAGCATGGAGTCAAACGTGGGACCTGACAGAGGGCTTGATCTCACGACCCTGAGATCACAGCCTGAGCCAAAATCAAGAGTTGGACACCTGACCGACCAAGCCACCAGGTGCCCTTCAGTCCTTAAACTCTTAGGTACTTTCTGGTGGTTTGATTATTTTCCTGATAAAGCCCGTTTGCAGGCAGGGGTCAGGGACTTCTGTAGCCTGAGAGAGACAGACAGTTGGGGTAGAAGTTACTGCCCTGGGCCCACACCAGCTGAAAAATGGAACGGGACCCTTCCCCCATTGAGGTGGGTCCCCAGAGAGCACCCTTAGGGTAAAAGTGAACTGGAAGTAAGGTGCCCTTGAGAAGTGTGGAGAAGGCAGCCTTGGCACTGAGAAGATTGGAGAGGGAAAGGGGCAAAACTGTAGTTCCTGACCAGTTGTGGGCCCAGAAAGGCCCTCATGTGGATTTGCATTGTGGACATCTATCGTAGCCTGGGCCAGGAAACCCCAAACACTGCCTTTGGTCTGGAGTTCTAGATTCACATGCTGGAGCTCCAGGAGACTAGCAGAAAGAATGACATGCCTATCTGGAAGAGGACATCTCTTCTGGACATACCCCCAGTCTCTAAGAATTACCCCAGAATGAATTGTTCAGAGCAGTGCCCAGCACACAGTCAAAGATAACCTGGCAGATGTGGAAACAGCAGAGCGTGAGCCACAGACCGCAGTTACCGATATGCACAGACTCGCAGTAGCAGAATTATCAGACACAGATAAGAAAATCATCTATGTTTAGTACATTTAAAGAAAGAAGTGACAGGCTTCAAAAGATCTTCAGAAAACCATAGAAAGTAGCAGAAAATTTGAAAAGGGACTAAAATCAAGCTCCTACCAAAAAACAAACAACCTTGAAGTCCAAAACTCAGTGATCAGATTTGGTAGCAGCACAGAGAATCAACCAGGAAGAATAGAAGCCATCATCTCTCCATAATTGCTAGCTAGCATTGACAAGAGGATGTCCAGACACTAGGGAAGTTACATTACGATCTCAATGAGAAAGGTCTGGAGGGCTTGGTCTAGGAGCCTCGAGACATAGCAAAGGGTCGATCCCGTGCACTTTCCAAATGCAAGGCACAGTTGATCATTTCCACGTAAACATGGGCACACATGCACGGGAAGACACAAGTGAGGTATATTTTAACTGTTTGCAGGGTTGGCGTTAAGTGACCCACTCAGATGTCCCTCGGTTACTGTTCACATGGTCCCCCATTTGTTTAACTCTGGGGGTAGCAGCGGGAACATCATCATTTTAAGTGCAGAAGTAGGTTGTGAACCGTGAAATGGGCTTTGGTTTCCCTCCCCTCAGCGTGTCTTCCTTGCTGATCTGATATATATAAGTCATGGGCGCTTCCGCAGGGAGGAAATTTCCAGTTGTTAGCACAGACTGAATTGCAAGGGGGCCACACAGAAGGGCCTGGTGATGAATTTGTTTGCGCGGTTGTTAACAAAGGATTCAAGCACGTCTTTGTAAACCTTTCACTCGGGAGCCCCGGCTGTAAAAATTTTACTGAGATCTTTGTGTGACTCTTCCTCCCTTTTTCTGGCCCACCCCCAGCTCTCAAAGAGCATCAAGTAGAAAACAATATTGTCTTTTTCAAGCATCCAAACACAAATGAGACTGGCATTTTCCACTGGTCCCTATACGTACTTTCAGATCTGTTACTTGTGTCAGGGCGTCTCCACAAAGCAAGATCTTAGTCATCGCCGCTAAATATTCAGTGTGCCCCGTCCTAATTAGAATTCAAAATAGGGCCTCGTCTGAGTCTGACGGACGAAGCCAATTGTGAGAGGCCAGACTAAGAGTTCTGAATGACTCGGGCTGAGGGATGGCGTTGCTTCTCAGCATCTTGACTATTACGTAATGTTGTCTGAGCATGTCGATGGCGATTTTAGCCACAATTTCAGTGATGTGGTGAGAAACCCACCTGGCCGACACTGTGCTAACGCCATCCAAACATGGGCCCCTCGATGGGCCTTCAGCGTTTTGGCATCAGGGAGGCTGACGAGGAGCCCGAGTTGGCTCACAGTGAGTCCACTTAGGACCCAGATACCCTGTCCTCATGGTTATGAGAGCAAGCTGGTGGCCCAGTGACCAGTACTAGTGTGCCCCCAGCCAACACCGTGGGAAGGCATGGGTTTCCATCTGTTGCCCAGAGCTGCCATGATGAGTAAGACTCAGAGGCTGTGACCCTTATTGGAAGCCAGCGGAGAAAGGCTCTTAAGCAGAACAGTGATGACCCGAGAAGGTTGTGCAGGGAGATCCCGGAGCTGGGAGATTCACATCCTCATTGAATTATAAATGGAGTAGCTTTCCTTCCGATAAACTAGAATGTATAATTCTGTAGTGAAACCATTGCCAGGCATGAAATTGGTAAGGCGCACCTTGAGTGCACCTCGGCTGGTGCTGCCTTCTCTTGGGTGAGCGCGAACGTTTTTCTTCTTATGTTAGCTCTTTTGAACTTAATATAGGTAGGAAGTTGAATTCTGAGTTGTCTGGTTTATTTAACTGACCTTGGAGACCATTTGATCTCTCAAGGAATTGTTTTTACAATGCTGTCACAGGGACGCCTGGGTGGCTCAGTCGTTTGGGCATCTGCCTTCGGCTCAAGTCATGATCCTGGGGTCCTTGAATCAAGTCCCTCATCGGGCTCCTTGATCGGTGGGGAGTCTCCTTCCTCTCCCTGTGCCGCTCCCCCCACTTGTGCTCTCTCTCTCTCGCTCATTTTCTCTCTCAAATAAATAAAATCTTAAAAATAATAAAATGCTACCACAAATAGGTCATTAGATACCTAATTATGGAGCAGAAGAAAAACTGTGCAGGTGCTTTTGCTTCTCTTACTGCTTCTCAGGAATATTGTTCTTGCCTATCTTTTGCTTCTTTCTCTACTCCTCCTTCTTTGAGATAATCCGGTTAAGTTCCTCCACTCCCTTATTCTCAACAGACCCTCGTGTCTGTCTCTGCACCCAGGTCGTCTTTCATTCCAGGTCTGTGGAGAAGTGCCTGGTCCTGCATGTCTGCCTTCAAACCCATCTGGTCCTCAAGCTTCATTCCCTACCCATTCATTCTTTTCTTCTTCCCTGTCAACACTGGGCATCATCTGTGGGCCAGGCACTGGGCTCAGTCTTCAAGCTGATGGGTGGGGAGGACATAGCGCCTACCGTGGCATGGAGGAGAAGGACACAGTGTAGATCCCCCGTGACTGCAGGGTGCCCAGGCGGAGAAGGATCTCAGCCAGCCTAGGGACTTCAGGGTTCCAGCAGGACACAAGACGGGAGGAGGGACCTGAGGAATGAGTAGGATAGGCTTCCCCTGGGTCTGGTGAAGTGAAAACCCAAAGTAAGCAGGGTGTGTATCTTGTGAGCCCCTGCAGGGGGAAGAGAAAGGGGGGAAAGAAAGGAGGGATGGACAGAAGGAAAGGTGGGAAAACCCATGTCGGAACTGTAGAGGACGGTTTGCTAGAATATACAGAGCTAACACTTCCTTCAGAGTGGTGTGAGCGGGCCAGGCTTGGGGCCAGGGTCCAGAGACTGTCAGGGCATGGGGTACTTTTCTAATTGATTTTCTAATTGAAACTTTGAAGAAAATCTATTTCTACCTTTTGGTACCACTAGTCTTTTTTTCTACTCGTGGTATTTTTACACGATGCTGACAATATTCTATTTTTAATGCTTCTATCTTTTTAACGTGTTCTTATAAGCCCTTTTTTCTTTTGGTATCAGTACCATTCTAACAAATAGATACACTGTCCCTTACTTAGGTGCTCTGATTTGGGGGCTTTTCGCCTGTTTCTTCATTTTGCTGTTTAAGTAATGCTGCATCATGTACATAAAGCTCTTCCCCATATATAAGATTTGTTCCTGTCATGTAGGGCATTTGTTAGCTTCCGGGGCCAGAAGCAGAGGCTGGGTCTGGCTCTTATTTTCGACAGGGATTGGGAGGTTGTTGGAGCCCAGAGAAGGGACGGGAGGCTGGAGGGCCGGGACCACAGCAGCCATCCCTGGGCAAGGAGGCCGGGATGCTGCGGTCAGAGTAGCTGAGCGAGAAGAAGTCATAAGACCTGGTGGCTGGCCTTGGGGAGCATGTGCTCAGACAGGAAGACAGCAAGCTCAGGGCAGCGGGATGGACTGCCAGATGGTCACACGACACCATCGAAGTGACCTCATTGGGGCCACTCATTCTGGAAAGTTGGGTAGAAATCTTGCAGACGCAGGCTAGCCTTCCAGGCAGTAGGAAATACTGGTTTGCAAGAGACACTAAGACCCGAAAGGACACTCGATTTCTCAAACAAAAATTGGGGCTGGCTGGCTGGGCCCAAGGGTGCCTGCCAGAGAGGCATGGCAATGAGGCTGGTCGCAGAAGCTAGGCCAGCTCAAGGGAGCCCAAGCTCCAAACCCAGCCCCCTTTTGGCTGGCATTGCTTTCCTTCTTCCTGCTTTTACTGAAGACCTTACGTTGTTGGGGGGAAGGGGGGAGCACCTGGGTGGCTCAGTGTGTTAAGCCTCTGCCTTCAGCTCAGGTCATGGTCTCAGGGTCCTGGGACCGAGCCCTGCATCAGGCTCTCTGCTCGGCAAGGAGACTGCTTCCCCCTCCCTCTCTGTCTCTGCCTGCCTCTCTGCCTACTCGTGATCTCTCTCTCTCTGTGTCAAATAAATAAATAATCTTTAAAAAAAAAAAAGAAAAAGACCTTACGTTGGGCTCAGTCCTCTTGGCTTATCTTTAAGCTTCTTTCGTGGCTCTCTTGGACGGCTTCATGGTCAATCTGCAGTTCCACATCTCAGACCCAGACCACACCCGAAGTTCAAGGTCCGTTTCTCTGGCCTGCCCCCCGGCACCCTCTCCATCAGTGCATCTTCTTTGGACCCTCCTTACCTTCAGCCCCAAGGCAGCTTCCTCTTCCATGCTTGCTTCCTATTTTTTTTCCCCAGCTCAGAGTTCCCTTGATCCCTTCAGATACTTTCGGAGACCAGACAGGAACCTTCATAATGATGCGGGCCGCCACGATGACTTCCGGGGGCAAATTGGAGAGTAAACAACAGATCGTCTCCCGATTGGGAATGCCGTGCTGGTCATCTCTCTGCTCGTTGTCTTGGGAGGAGCCTGGAATCTGGATCTTCAAGTGAAATCTCCTAGCATTTTAGTGTTGACAGTAAATTAACGTTTAAAAAAATGTCCATGAGGGTCAGATAAAACACTTCACGGCATGGTACTTGCGGACCTCTCTGTCACATCCACCCAGTCCGCCCCCCGCCCCCACCCCGGGCCTGTTTGGGAATGACTCTGAGATCTCCCACGTCCCCCTTCATTGCTTGATGTTCTTGCCTCTCTGCTCCTGGCTCTTGTCACATTTATGTGGCCATTACAGATGATAATGACGAAGCCTGTTTATCGGGACAGAAGAATGCACGTGAGTGGGGTCTTGATCGTGTTTATAGAAACTGTGGCCTGCGGCTTCTGGTTTTGGTGAGCGAGTGCAGCAAACGTGTCCTGCTACGCCCTGCCCAGCTGTCAGCATTTAAAAAAAAATGAGTCTGTCTGCTGAAGATGCTTATTTTTTAAACATGCTTTCCCGGTCGATTTTCAACTGTTTCCCTCCCTTAGGCCCATCAGCTGCATTTTAGACAAAATGAATTTTCTCTATCACGGGGAGGATAGAGAGCAAGTGGTAAAAAACCATACAGTGCACGACTCTCAGGAGACCTACTTCTTTTGGAACCCGAGAGAAATCTTCAGAACTCTCATGACCATGTTGGGACCGGCCCAGATGCATTTCAGGACCTAACGCGTACGGCTCACAGACACCTCTCCTGCTCGGGGCACCCCTTACGTCCTCCCTCCCTCCTAGGCCCTGTGGTTGCCTGTGAAATGTGTAAAATGCACGTACGAGGCGTTTGTGGCCCGATGTCTCATATATGTGACCAAATCACTGTTTTCTGCTTTGATTTTGAGTTCCGACTGTGGAAAAGCCCATTTTTCTGCTCACGGCATTTATTTGGGAAGCAGGAACAGGAGCAGTAAGTTCAAATGTTGCTGCTTCGGCTTAATCCGGGCAAAATGAAGCCTCTGAGAGAAGCGCAAAATTGGAAAACCTTTATTTAATGGAAGGTGATTGATGGCGTCTGACAGCCTCGGAGGCCTCCACGCTTCTGTGATCTGCTATGAGGCTATCATCAAGGGGTCAGAAATGATCACAAAGTAGAATCATTTTTTTGATTACTGTTTTTGCTCGGTGTGGCTTGGAAAGATAAGGTGTGATTTCCAAGAGTGGCTTCTGTTGCTACGGGAGGGGTAATGACCCCGTGTGGGCCTTGGTTGGAGCTACCCCCCGATATACGTGTTTGTGCGTGTTTTCTTGTAATGTGCGTTCACCAGTGACTTCACGGGCCTTCCGCTGGCCCTCTGGGACCTGTAAGGGCTGGCTGGGCTGAGAAGGACCGTCAGGATGCCTGGGACATACTCGAGGAACACTTCACCTCTCTTTTTTGTCCACTGCCCGTGGCGGGGGAAGAGTGTGTCAACACATGCTTGACGTGTCTGGTCAACTCAACCTAACTCTTCGGACTTGACCGTGACGCCCAAGTGCTTCCCGCTCATGTGGATTTTCTTTTGTATCTGTAAACTGATATGAAACGAAGAACTGGATTCTGGTTGTGACAGAGATAACCCGGGCTGGGGAAACCTGGGAGCAGGAGATCTCTGGCTATCTCTGTACCGACAAGAACAGTGGCTTGGACTAGATGCTCTTTGAAGTTCTTCTGACTCTGTCGTCTGCTTTCCAGACCCCTTTAGAGAGAATCAGGCTCCCCCTCGCAACCCCACCGTACCCGACGTACGCACACGAGTGACAAATCAGAGACGGGCTGGCGGTCTAGGCCAGAACCGTGTCTGTCTCGTCTCCTGAATGCTGGTGAGCACCAAGTTGGAGGTTTGCAGGATTAAATCATAGCCGAGCCAGGGTTTTGACCCGCACCGTCACGTGTTGCTGCGTTGGTTGTAAGTGTTGTTAACCAACGTCTGTCATTTTCTCATCGGAACGAAGCAAGAAAGTCAGGGAGATTTTTAATGGACGATACAGAGAAAGTTGGGTGGGTTGATAAAGGTGGAAAAGAAAGGAATGGGGTTATGGGAGTAACTACTGGGTTCTGTGTTCAAGAGTAGTTGCTAAAAAGAGATTCCTAACGCTTTTCTCCCAAGTTGGGCTATTTTCACTTAACATTTTTAGAAGTGAGTTGGTGGGCTTTTTTTTTTTTTTTTTTTTTTTTTAAATTTTTTGAGAAACAGCTCTAAGATTGAAGTTTTGAGTACAGGTTTTCATGCCTCTCCCCTCTTAAAAAAACGAAATGTTAAAATGCGTTAAACGGACACTTGACTGGGTTTAGGGTTGTTGAAGTCGCACTCATTTTACAAGTGGATTATCTTCTTCGTATGTCATCAAAACAGAAATTCAGGTACCAGATTATCTTCCTGATCTGTGTCCGCTCTGTTTAGGGAGCCTCCTGGCTCCCACTGGGTTTTGGTGGGTGCTCAGTCAATGGGGTGGTTTGCTTGGACACTGGCTGTGAAAGCCAGCATCGCTTAGGAGAAACCGCCACTGCTGAAAAAGTTGAGCAGTTGTTGTCGTTTTAGAAATCATGACAGTTAACAGCCAGCCCTAGTACCGTCTGTGTACACAGCGCCTCTGCCGGCCGGACCACGCGGTGTGGTTCCGTCCCCGAGTGAATCCCCACTCTGCCGGCTCTTCACCCTGCCCCTGCTTCAGAGCCTGCGTGGAAAACAGGTCAAGTGCAAAGCGATGCTTACGGTCCAGAGAACCTGCCCTTGTGACTTCCTCTCGAGCCGAATGAGACTTGCCCACCTGGAAGGGCCTATGTTGGGACGCAGTCGGAGGGATTGGGTAGTTTAAGGGAATGTGTAGTATTTAAAAAAATAGACCATTCTCCCTTACTGAGCCCCTGGGACATGCAGTGTTATCAGCCAGATATTAACCTTTAAAGAACTCGACTCTAGACGTTGTCGCGTCCATGAAAGCTTGAGAGAGTCCTTCCTCACCTCACCCCAGCCTCACCGGTGACTCAGTATTTAATCTCCGACTTGTCTTTTTTTTCTGTCGCAAGGCCAAGCAATCATGACGATTTCCAGTCATTGAACCAGCGTTAAATTGTTAAGAAAAATTGACCTGGAGCTCATTTTAAATCATTGATGAGTTTTCTCTGCCCGGACGTGTGAACAGTGAGATCAATTTCTCCGGATTAGCAGCAGAACGCTCTTGGTATTGGACTTGAGTCTCAGCGGTCCACGACGCAGGCACCTCGGGCCTCTGCTCGCGTCCGCACGTCAGGCGCACACCTGTGTTTGTGTGCCCTTGGCAGCCTCCCCGTGTCCGCGCACTCGTGCTTATTAGAGACTTCGGCCCTTGAAGCAATAGCGCCTTTCAGAATGACTTTGGGATTTCTGAAAAGCCTTATATATTTTAAAAATTTCTTGTAGCTATGGATCTGAGAGTTTTCATTGTAGTGTTGGCATCTGTCCTGTGTAGCTTCCCACCTGTAAGTACACAGAGAGGTGAAAAGAAACTGGAAAATGGTCACTTTCAAAAAAATATCTTGTTTATTTCAGAGAGAGAGGGAGAACTTGAATGGGAAGAGGGGCAGAAGGAGACTCCCTGCTAAGCAGAGAGCCCAACGCAGGGCTCGATCTCATGACCCTGAGATCAGGATCCGAGGCAAAGGCAGATGTTTAACCGACTGAGCCACCTAGGCACCCCGGAAAATGGTCACTTTAAAGAATGAATAAATACAGTGGTTACGCAACACCATGAAAGGACTTAGGGCCAACCTAACCACACACTTAAGGATGGTTCGCATGGTAAATTTCATGGTACATGCATTTAACCACAATAAATTTTTTTTTTAATTTAAAAAACAAATGAGGGCGCCTGGGTGCCTCAGTTGGTTAAGCGACTGCCTTCAGCTCTGGTCATGATCCTAGAGTCCCAGGATCGAGTCCCACATCGGGCTCCCAAGCGGGGAGTCTGCTTCTCCTGCTGACCTCTCTCCTTTCATGCTCTCTCTCTCTCTCATTCTCTCTCTCTCAAATAAATAAATAATCTTAAAAAATGAATTTTTCATTTCATGAAATTATGGCAAAGCTATAGTAATACAATTTCTAAGATTCCTTGGCGCCATTATAAAATAACATACAATACTGCCCCATACAACCGTTTTTTATGAGATGTGGTAACAGAATCTTAATTATATCGATCCAGATTTGCCTAAGCAAAACAGAGAAGGGAAAAAAATGCCCTCAAACACTAGAGGACCTCTCACGAATAAATGTAGGGGAATGAAGCCTTACTGTTCCCCTATCTTTGTCATTCCTGTTTGTATTGGGAAAGCACAGGTAACTGATCCCTGATACATCCCTATATCCAAAGTATTGGCACTTTATTTCTGAAACCCGAAAGGCAAGTTTTCTGCCTGGAATGTTTGGTTTACGGAGACTCCCTCTTCCCGTCATCAGCCCTCTGGCATTACCACTTTTCATACAGTTTCAGTAATGTGACTCATAGCGTTTTCATCCTTGATAACTCAGGGAGGGGCTTTGCCCCACCTTGCTGCTCTGACTTCATTTTGGCCGCAGGTAGTGAAGCCTCTAAGAGCCAGGGACCAGGGACGTGTGTTTTCACTTCGGTCGGGACGCAGGCTCCCCGTAACCGTGACATCGAGCCTGTTTTATACTTGCTGCGCTTCCCTCAGCAAAGTGAAACGTCCAGTCCTTCTGAACAATGGTCAACCTCTTTGTGACCCAAACTGACGTCCCTTCTGCCTGCCTTTTCAACTCTGCTTCTCTTTTGTCCTGTTTTTTAACGTGATCTGGAGTGGCTTCTGTGGTTTTCCTCCTTCCATAAGTATTTCTAGCCGTGTCTTATATTTTGGGTAGCATGTGTGGGCTCCAGTCAATTTAATAGCCAGATGTGCTGGACTTTCAATATTCTTCCCTCACCACCAGCACCCCCCCACACACACACACCAAAGCACCTTTATTGCCAGGTGGCGAAAATTCTAGACCTTGGGCAAATTTTTCAGAACAAGAGCCCTTTTAGCCTGTCAGTACTAAGTAAATATTTCTAAGCACTTTGCAAAGTGCAGACTGTAATTGTGATACAATTTTATATATGAGGGGAGAGGGAAAGGAGAGCCATCTGGAAGCTTCTCTTTGTCCTGCGGCTGTTCTAATGCTTGCAGAGCTGAACAGAACAACATGCCGGTGGCAAATTAGAAGATTTAGGTATTTTTAAAGGCACATATTACATGGGTTTCTTGGTTTTGTTTTTTTGTTGTTGTTTTTGTTTTGGAAAAAGATCAAATTACTACTGATTATACCGGTACAGCTCAGAATGCACGTGGTAGTTTTACTGAGTTTTTCTGTCCAAGCAGCATGCAAACTTGTTTATCTGCACTGCTCATTTCAAAGAAGCCAAATCAGGGGCCTCTGGCATTGCTGGAACACTGTCAGGTTTGCAGGTGATGGAAAGTAATAAGGAGTGCCTTGGAGAATTTCTGCCTACAGAGTTGAGACTCTATCCAACCTTTTTCCTCCCTGGGCTGATGGGTTTGTTTTGAAGGTAGTAGTTACTCCCACAGGCGGTAATGTCTCTTCTCCATGCTGATGTTCCTAGTTGGGCTCAGGCTCCTGAGTTCTGGCGGGAGAAGGCCAACAACACACTTGACCCTTGAACAACGTAGGATTGAACTGTGCAGGTCCATTCATACATAGATTTTTTTTCAATAAATGCAGTACAGTCCTGCAAATATATTCTCTCTTCCTCGTGATTTTTAAAATAACATTTTCTTCCCTCTAGCTCTGTTTACTGTAAGAATGCAGGATAGAATACATCCAACACGCAGAACATGTGTTCACGGACTGTTTCCAACAAGGCTTCCGGTCAGCGGCAGGCTGTGAGTGGATCCATGTTGGGGGAGTCAAAAGTTACTACCTAGATTTTCAAAAGTGTGGGGGTCCGTGCCCCTAACATCTCTTTGTTCAAGGGTCAAGTGTCATTCTAAGTAGGTTTCTCTGAGCTCACAGCCCTGGAGTGTGAGCATCGCCCAGGGGCTCGCCTTGACGGGCTCTGGACTGTGACAGTCAGTAGAGCCCTAACCGTTCACTCTTAAGCTGTGTCTCTGGCTCTGGGTGCTGGGCTCTCCCTGTGTGCTCTGTACTCTCCTCTCTCCTCTCTTTCTAGGCCTTTTGCTTCTTCTTTCCTGTTTTCCTTCAGGAAAGCTTTCAGACTCCCGGCCTTCTTTTCCTCACTGCTCTTCGCTATTCATCATTTCATTAAAAGAACATGCCTTCCGGGGCGCTTGGGTGGCTCAGTGGGTTAAGCCTCTGCCTTTGGCTCAGGTCATGATCTCAGCGTCCTGGAATCGAGCCCCGCATCGGGCTTCCTGCTCAGCGGGAAGCCTGCTTCCCCCTCTTTCTCTGCCTGCCTCTCTGCCTACTTGTGGTCTCTCTGTCAAATAAATAAATAAAATCTAAAAATATATATATATATTTCCAAAGGCCTCGCTTCTCAGCCTCCTCCTGCCCTCCCAGCCAGCTTCTGCAAAGCCTTGTCCTCCTCTGCTCTCTTGTGTGTGTCCCAGCCAGCCCCTTTCTGCCCTCGCTGAGTCACGGAGCATGGAACCATCTGGAAGTGTGCTACCAAATAGAACAGAAGACAAAATAGTCAAGAAGTACATTTTTATAAAAGTTATGGTATCATATCTTTATGATATACTCTACAGCTTACTTTGTAAAAATATGTCTTGTGTACATAAGCTTGCCATGTCCGTGACTCATTTTAAAGTGTGTTGAAGCTAGTGAATTAGTACCTGAGTGATGCCTCATGACTGTGTTTTTGCCAAGTTGAAGACTGAAGCTGCCTTCCCCCGACTCATTTTTATCTCCTTGTAAAAGGCGTTTGGGGTTTTGTTCTTTGGTCGTCTTAGCAGTATGGCCACCATTTTGGTATCAGTCAGACTTAATGGAGAAGGGTCTGTCATGCGTTGGCTACTTCGTGTGGAAAGCAGTGGAGAGCTCTTTGGCTTAGGTATTCGCATGAGGATTGCTTCACCATCGTCTAGAGATGTCTGACTTTATCTAAATAATAAAGTCAGATTGTAGTTTTGTGATAATAACCATAGATGAGGCCTTAACTCTTTCTGGTAATGAGGATGGATAGCTACTTAAAAAACCCTTTTTAATCCCTCGGTGCTACCAGTCAGGGGCCAAGCAGGAAAAAGGGTAACCATATTAGGTATTTCAGACAGAGGAGATGTAATACAGAGAACTCATCTGAAAGATTGAGAGAATTAAAAAAAAGGAGGGTGAGGTAATCCAGTCATTAGTAGCTGTGTGAGGCAGCTACTGCTCATAGACATGGGAGAAGGAAGGCATGGAAGTGTGTTCCAGAACACAGGCACATACTCATGCTGCCCTCCTGGGACTGCTGCCCGGCTGGTGCTGGAACAGCAGGACCATGGTTGGATGACCATCAGACCGGAGGAGAGCTGCCCTGCTGGTGCTGGGACCATACGAGAGGCTGCTGTGGCTGTAGCTGGGATCATTGAGGGAATCAAGAAACTTGCAGAGACCCTGCTGGAGGCAGATGAAGGAGATGAAGAAGGACAGCTTCCATCCCTCTTCTTGCTTTCTGAACTCTTTCTAGTACCTAATACTGGCAAAATGTAATAGGAAGCTAGCTGGCAAGGGAACCTGGGAAAGGTGGTTTGCAAACTCCAAAGGTGGTTTGCAGACTGCAGCATGACTAACAGAGTGAAGAAGGGCAGGTGTACCTAGCACTAAGAGACAACAGATAATTCCTGGTCCGTAGGCTCTTTACCTGGGGACCATTGAGATGTTCTCTGTTTCTATGTCTCTGAAATCATCTGAGGTGTTTCCCCATCCTTTCATATTTCTCTCAGAATTGGGAAGTTTCTCGTGGACCTGTTGAACTGGAAAAAGATTTATATGTATTCTAGAAAACTGTTTGGTTACAGTCGTTCATCCCTAGCAATATGAATCTCAGACTTTCAGACAATAATACATTGTCATTAACAAAAAACAGTGTTGCTATCATGTTGAGCTACTGGAAGAAATGATACCATTTCCATTGCTTGGCATGTGGGCCTACCATATTAAATAATTATAAATATGAACAAACGTACAACAATTGGACTTAATGTTTTCTAATTGGGTTGGCTAATATCCTTGAGTTATTTAATTTCTATCTCTTTGTGGAAGATCTGTGAAAAAGGTGACAAACAGAAAGGACCATGGGCCACCCCCGGCAGGTTTTAGAGACTGGAAGGTAAAGTTGAAGAAACCCTCCAGAAATTAGAACCAAAGACAAGGGAGGTATAAAAATTAGAGGACCAGGGGCACCTGGGTGGCTCAGTGGGTTAAAGCCTCTGCCTTCAGCTCAGGTCATGATCTCAGGGTCCTGGGATCGAGCCCCGCATCGGGCTCTCTGCTTAGCGGGGAGCCTGCTTCCTCCTCTCTCTCTCTCTCTCTCTGCCTGCCTCTCTGACTACTTGTAATCTCTATCAAATAAATAAAATCTTAAAAAAAAAAAAATTAGAGGACCAGTCCAAGATCCTGAATAGTAGGAGTGTCACAATGAGAAAATAGGGGCAAGGAAATTTTCCAAGGAAAGAATGCAAGAAATGTCCCTAGCACTGAGGGACAGGATTGACCATCTTGAAAGAATCCACTAGGTACCCAGCTTAATAAATGAAAAAAAGACCCATGTCAAGGCACAGTATAATGAAATTTCAAAACATATGGATAAAGAGAAATTCCTGTAAGTTTCCCAGAGTTAAGTGGAAGGGGGCACAAGAGAGTGGGGGAGAGTTTTCAAAGGACCTGAAATCAGTATGGCATCCAGTATCTCATGAAAAACACTGGATGTCAGCGAAGTATTGAGGAAGCTCCTGGCAGATGTACTTTCCTTAAATGAAAAAGTAACTCTAGAAAGGGGATCTCTGATGCCAGAAATGAAGGAGAGAAGTAAAAGAGAATTCCCTGGAGGATAGCAGTGGGTAGACCTGGGATGATAACTAAAACAGACCAAGAGAATCACCATTCCATAATAGATTTAGAAGTCAGCTGGGAAAAGAGAATGCTTTGTTTTCCTAGATGAAAAAAATGCACTGAGAGGTGGTTGGAGGGTGTGAGATGTGGTAGCAGGGAATCTAAGGAATTGAAAAAGAAAGGCAATTAGTAACTCCAAGAAAACAAAGGGTAGTGCAGAAAATAGGAAACATAGTTCTAATGCATTGCTTATGAGTGAATATGCCATAATAATTTAGACTTTAGTTGTTAAAATAACCTAAACGTATGATCTAAGTATATGATATGGTAGATGGGAAATAGAAGAGGTGGAGTTTAGAAGAACTAAATCCTTCTACATGAAAGAGGAAATGACAATGTAATATCTAAAATGGATGGAATTTAGAGATTATGGAATTTAGAGAATATAGAGTTTATTAAGTAAAAAAGAATTCAAGTAACTTTTGAATAGAGTTCTTTGTATACCCTTAGTTGAATATATTCCCAAAATGAACTGTAGAAATCTCGGACTCCACTAAGAGGTTTGTTGTTGGGAGTGGTATTAGCAGAGTAATTGTGAATCTACTTTGTGTGTTAGTTGGAGAGAGGAAGTGAGTAAATATATCGATGCACTTAAAAACCAGCGAGATACAGGGGCGCCTGGGTGGCTCAGTGGGTTAAAGCCTCTGCCTTCAGCTCAGGTCATGATCTCAGGGTCCTGGGATCGAGCCCCGCGTCGGGCCCTCTGCTCAGCGGGGAGCCTAGGGAGCCTGCTTTCCCCCCCCTGTCTCTCTGCCTGCCTCTCTGCCTAGTTGTGATTTCTGTCTGTCAAATAAATAAATAAAATCTTAAAAAAAAAAAAAAAAGATACATATAGCAAGTGGGAAAAGTAAGAACAAACTCTTTCATGTTAGATTTGAATTCTGGGTATGATTGCAGTAATAAATTGTTTAAAGAGTAATAAATTTCCTGCTTTCAACCAGGGAAAGAACCTAGAAGCTATTATATTCCGATAGCAGTGAGTACAAAGAGCACCCAGCCCTCGGTTTCTAAGTGCTATTCACCATGAAAGGGAACCAGGGCTCCTTGCAGAAACAGCTAATTCTGGGTCTAGGGCAGAGAAATATAAGACCAGGCTAGACTATCTTGTGTCAGAAGTCCAGGAAACGTACAAACAATGATGAAGGCAAATCAAAAGAATGTAGGAGCTGCCTTAAAGGGACACCCGGTGGTCAGATTTGGGGCAATTGAAGGAATAAAAGTCATAATGATGGTAATAAACACTGGGTTTACGAGTCCACATCAATAATCAAAAAAGGCAGAGCTGGTGCTGGGGAGAGGACCTTCTTGCCAGCTAGTAAGTAGAGAAGAATGTTAAAATCATACAATCACCGTTTTGCAACTGTCAGTATAATTGTTTCGGAATCATCAGTGGATGCTGAGCTGGTAGGTGAAAAGGTTATGGGAAGTGGGATGTTCTCAGTCTCAGATTATAACCTCGCAGCTTATTTATTAATCGTAACTGAGGAAAGATACTTAAGCGAAGCGACTGCGCTCAGTGTCACCAGCACTGGGGACAGCCAAGCTGTTGCATGGCTCCGGGTGTGACCCAGCGGGAAGTAAACACTCCATTGTATTTATGTCAAATCGTTAACTGGGGTCTATACCAAGAAATAATGAGAGTAGAGGCGCCTGGGTGGCTCAGTGGGTTAAGCCTCTGCCTTCCGCTCAGGTCATGATCTCAGGGTCCTGGGATTGAGCCCCGCATCGGGCTCTCTGCTCAGTGGGGAGCCTGCTTCCCCCTCTCTCTCTGCCTGCCTCTCTGCCTACTTGTCCTCTCTCTCTCTGTCAAATAAATAAATAAAATCTTTAAAAAAAGAAAGAAAGAATGAGAGTAGTGCAGATTGGTGGACGACCTATGAGACAGTATCTTGGACCCTTCGAAAGTTCATGGTCATGCAAAAGAGAGAAAGAATAACTGTTGGAGATTAGAGGAGACGCCTTGTGATTTTGGTGGGGTTGTGGATCAAAAATGCACAGCTGAAAGAGCATTCCTGGGACTTTGAAGGGCATTCGAATATGGACCATGTATTAGATAAAGTGATTGTGTTGATGTTGAAGTTTTTGGTTATAACAGTGATTTTGTGCTTTCTTGGAGAATGTCCTTGTTCTTAAAAGATGCACGCTAAAGCTCTTGGGGATGAGGTGTCACGGGTTTGCTGTTTGCTTTCCAGAATCTCCGCAAGACGCACACACGCACAATACAATTACAGAGAAAACAGATAACACTCACTATTATTTACTTATTAGACAATTACATTTGACAGTTGTCCATCGGTGTTACTTGGTGAATCTCACTGAGGGGTATACAGGTGCTCTTTGTAGTATCTTTTTTTTTTTTTTTTGTACTTTTCTGCAGGTTCTGAATCTTTCAAAATCAAAACATTGGGGAGGGGAGGGAAGAGAGAGAAACAGTGACGTTTCCCGTGGATTGCTGTCTTCGTTCACATTTTAACATGTTGTTTAAGGAGGGAATGAATAGCTCAGTGAGTTTTCTACGTATATTGCTAATACACGCTTTCAGATCTGGTTTGAACCATAGGAAGACCTTTGGGGATGCATGCCCTTCCGTGTGAGCAAGTTGGTGTATTAGGCAAAGCTGGTAGATGCTACACATATGGGATCATAAGGCTCCAGCCGCTCAGGAAAGCAACACCTGTCTCATTGCAGGCTTTTCTCTGAAGACCTTGGCCAAGATGCAAAAGCGAAGCATTGTCTGCCCACATAGTGTGCTTATGGGCTCCCTCGGGCGGAATATTTTGTGCACCCAGCTCATCACAGGGTACTTTTCCATCCTGAAAGTCATCACGCTGTGGTAATATTGTTTGGGTGTTTATCTGCTTGCTAGACCTTGAGCTCCTTGAGGTCTTCTGACTGGATCTGTCGTTCTTATCCCTAGCCAAGAGGCGAGATGATTGGCTTTGTATTGGATTTATTTGAAAGGCAACCGAAATCATGGGATGAGGATTTTCTGAGTCCTCAAATTATTTTTAAGGACTTGTCAGCCTGGAAAGGTGAGGTTTGAGTAGGCATAGAACATTTATTAGATTGTGAACGGTATAAAAAAGGTACACTTGGATTTGGTCCAATACTCGAATATCTAGGACCATCAGAAAGAAAGTTTGGTAGCTTGCGGCCACACACTCTCCAGCCACCATCATCGTATTGCAAGAACTCCCACACATACCCTACAGGGGAATACCGTTCAGTCAGAAAAGGAACGCGTACCGATACATGCTACAATAGGGAGGAACTTCGACACATTCTATTAAGTGGAAGAAGCCAGAATCAAAAGACCACATCTTGTATGATGACATTTACGTGAAATGTCTAGAATATGCAAATCCACAGAGACAGAGGACAGATCAGTGGTTGCCAGGAGTTAGGGGTTGGGGAGGAACGTGGAGAGACTCCTTAGTGGGTATGAAGTTTCCTTTGGGATGGTGAAGACGCAGTAAGGTGGTAGCAATGGTCCTACAACATTATGGATGTAATTAATGGCAATGGCCTTGCGTGTTAAAATGGTAAATTTTATGTTATCTATATTTTACGGCAATTTTAAAAAGCCATTAAAAATAAGGACTAATTCTTATGAAGTAATTTCTCTAGGGTCCTGCAGTTTCAAGCAGCACAAGCAACTTGGAAAGGTTGGGGGTTCCTGGTTTAAAAGTCTAAAACAGGGCACCTGGGGGGCTCCGTTGGTTAACCGACTGACTTCAGCTCAGGTCATGATCCTAGTGTCCCAGGATAAGGTCCTGCATCAGTCTCCCTGCTTAGCGGAGAGTCTGCTTCTCCCTCTTATCCTCCCCACTCTCATGCTCTCTCCCTCTCTCATTCTCTCTCAAATAGATAAAGAAAATCTTTCTAAAAAATAAGTAAAAGTCTAAAACAGTTGCATGCAGAATGACAGTAGGTTCTCTGAGTCAGCTAGGTTAAGTTGGAGCACATCTAGCTTTTGACATCTAACTAATGAGGAGAGGCATTTCTTTCTGAGTATGTCCCTCCTTGTCACTGTCATGAAAGTGGCAAGGATATAACACTGGACCTGACACAGCGTGGCTCTCGTCTGCTAACTGACTGCTGCCAGACAGTAAGTTAGAAGCTCCAGGGAGACTGTTTGCTTCCTGGCCTCCCAGTTTCTGAGTTTGTTTGCTTTTCCCTAAAATACTTGATTTGGGTGCCTGTGAAATCAGCCCTTAGATTTGCATAGGCTGGAAGGCCCCCCATCGAGTGTTTGATAAAGTTTTCGAGTTTTGTAAAGAACAGTGACCAGATGCGGCCAGCGTTCGTGGTTTGTGGCCATTGCATTGCTGAACTTTTTCTTCCCATGATACCTCTCAGAAGTTCTTAACTTTCCATGACACGCCAGAGCCTTGAGGGTTGGGGTTAAGTGGGATGGCTGGGCAGACCACAGAGAGATGTGTGTTCCTGTGGTAACACGTGACTGGTCGAGGGTGAGATGGGGAGAGCCAGGGAGGACAGGGACAGGAAGGAAATGTAGGAGATGAGTGAGGAAGAGAGGGAAGATGGGTACTGAGGGCAAAGAAGAGAGACCGCTCCCCCAATAATGAGTGCCTCCCGTGTTCCCCTAAGGAATCCCCTTCCTATACTGGGATTCCTTTTCTGGAACCAGCAGTGACTTGTTTCTAGATTTCCTGAATCCATGAGAAATGAAAAACAGGGATATTTGGGTTAGGACTCTGAGGACAGCCAGAGGCTAGGAAGGACCCATCCCTAGAAATATGTCTTCTGCTCACTTCCATCATGTCGTCGTTTAGAGTCGGGTAACCCAGGGTTCACGAATTCAAATGCCAGTCAGGTAAAGAACAGGAGAGCCGCAGACCAGGTATATGGCCTCTGGGGAGAGGAGGATGTCACGTGCCCATCCAGACAAGATGGCTGCCCCTTGGGCGGCAGGACACGTGGCCACCTGGAACTGTGGGCCCCGGGCTGCCAAGTCAGCTGACGCCTCTACTTTCCTTTCCTTTTTGAGAAGAGAAACCCGATTTTATGTCAGATTGGCCAGTCCCTCGAATTCTGCCCAAGGGAAGACATTAACTGCCAACTGGACCTGGCTATCTAGCCGCCGACAAGTTATGACCAGGGGTTGAAGTCAACAGATTACGAATACAGACGCAAAGGCTGAATATGGTGGCAGGGCAGTGGGAGGAATGGAGAGGCCAAAGAGTTTACCTCTGAGAGTAACAAAATTTGATTTAAAAAATATCCGTCACCAGGAAATCATCCATACTAGGAAACTTGGAGTTTGGTGAGAAACCATTTTATACCCTGGTGGGAGGTGGGGTGGGTAAGGTGTGACGCTGTGAGTCTCGGTAGGCGGAGGCAGTGGCACCGGGTCTCTGGTGCTGGGCAGGGGAGAACCAGGCCGTGGGGACAGAGCACAAAAAGAAATAAACCCATTGGGCATCAAAGGCAGATGGCCAGACTTCCGCATTTACCGGAAGCCTCCTGGTCATGGGCAGGCCCAGCTCTGCCTTCCCCAAAGGAAATGGGAAGTGCCCCCTTTGCTTAAAGTTGGAACCTACAGATAAACGTTAGGAGCTCTCCACCTCCGTGGCAGAAACCCTGGGACATGAACAAGGTAGATTAGCTTGGCTTTAAGCTGTTACTTTTACATTTTGCAACTTAATTCATTGGACTGTTGATCAGTTCTTCTGTGTTTGGTCCTCATTGTTCGTCACTTGTGTATTTTCATCTGCTCTAAAAAAAAAAAAAAGTAAGGGAACGCAGGTGAACTTTATCTTTTAATTAGGTAGGCTTGATTAATCTGGTATTTTTTCCAAAAAGAAACAAAAACCTAAACCAAGATGAAACAGGAGTAGAAGCTTCCTTCCCCCAGCACAGGAGTGGACATAGCCAGGAGCTAGGAGCAGAAGAGACTGCTGGGCTGGCAGATGGGGAAGGCCAAGAGGAGGGAGGTTGAGCTGGAACTAGAACGTTCCGTGAGAAAGCAACCAGCCAGCTTTGGCCAGCGTGCATGCCTGTCTGTTCCCAGTCAGGGCCGGACTTCGCCTTCCACACCCTTGGTCCACCATCCATCACTACCATGCCTGCCTCCCCTGCTCTGACGGCAGAATTTATAGTCAAGTTCTGAAAAAAATGGAAAGCGGGAGGTGCGGTGCTGGGAACCAGTTGTGAAATGATAAATCAAGGCCCCTTTAAGGTCGAGGATGGTTTTGCCATCTCTCACTTTGAGGTTCGTTCTTAAGAGAGGCTTTGAGAAGCGGGGATAGGGCTTAAAATGCGTGGTTTTTTGTTTTTTGTTTTTTGGTTTTTTTTAAAGAAAAACTGTTACAATGATCAATTTGCCGGTTTAAATAGATGTTGGCTTCATTATGGCTGTTTTGCACCTAGGAGTAGAGAGAACAGCTGCATGTAACCCCCTTCCTCTGATTTTACTGTCTCTGGGTAAACTGAGCCCCATCCATCATGCCAAGGGCTCAGTAAAAACTTGGAGTGGTTGGGAGTATCCAGGACAACAGTTTGGTTGGGTTTCTAAGGCTACCTAGGGAAGAATTAAACCTCCACTATTTGTCGCAGTGGAGCAGAAAGGTCCCCGCAGTGGAGCAGAAAGGTGGCACAGATGTCCTCTGCTCTTCTTTCTCAGAAAGCAAGCCCATCTCTGGGTCCCTGTTGTCCTCGCCACTCAGCGGCTCCCCGCCTGGGCGCCCCTGGTCTGCACATCTGTCTTGTAGGATGGCCGGTTGTTTCTAGCACTTACCGGGTCTTGGAGCAAATTCATCATTTACAACTGCCCCCACCCCCACAAACACACGTCCTACATCTACAACCTATAGGCCCTTGAAACCCAAACAAACAGTGCTCCCCTCACGGGGACCTGCATGTGCCACGACCTTCCCAGTCCTTCCTTTCCGTCTCCCCCAGTGCCTCTGCTCCCCAGGCCAGGATGATTCCTGTGCTCAGCACCCACACCCAGCCTCTCCTTCCCTCTGCATTCCTTCAGCCACTGCTCAAGCAGGCCAGTTGCCGCTGCTCTCCCTGAGAGGCTCCCCAGTGTCCCCATTTCTGGTCCCACTTTTCTCCCATGTATGTCTGATACAGCCACCTTGCTTGATCACTCCAAAACCCCACTGTCCTTCATCAGGCCACTGGCAGTGAACCTGCCAGAAGTCTAGCCTGCCCCTAGAACACAGCCCACAGCCCTTGGCTCTGGATCTAAGGCCCTGTGCAACCCCTCTACCCTTTCTCCCATCTGCCACCTTCTTCCTTTCCTCCTGTGGGAACCCTGCCCTCCTCCAAACGGGCGATCTCCGGCCGTCTTGTCTGCACTTGCTCCCACTGGCGGCCCTCCCTTGGTGGCCATTGTGTTTCCAGCCTTCCTCATATCCACTTAATCCTTGGGTCTTATTGTGACCAACACTCCATTTTCCCTCCTTGCAAGCATGCGTTTTTACTCTTTATTCATAATCTACAAACAGGGGCGCCTGGATGGCTTAGTGGGTTAAGCATCTGCCTTTGGCTCAAGTCATGATCCCAGGGTCCTGGGATCGAGCCCTGCATCCGGCTCCCTGCTCAGTAGGGAGGCTGCTTCTCCCTCTTCCTCTGCCCCTCCCCCTTGTTTGTTTTCCCTCTCTCAAATAAATAAAATCTTAAAAAAACAATACACAAATATAAGTACCTTTGGGAGAGGAGCTCTGCCTCCTTCTCTGTGGTCACTCAAAGGCAGCCAGGTCAGGCGGGTGTGGGAGCCAGCGAGCCTGGTAGGGGGAGGCCCTCCCTTGAAGGGGTCAGCCCCAGGTGATTGCTGCCTGGTAGCCAGGTGGGTCCACCTTTGATTTTTCCAGGAAAGCCGGAAGTCTTCATTTCCCTGTGAAATGGCTTAATTTACATTTTGTTCACATCATACTTTAAAAGGTGGTCCCTACCAGGGAAACATCATTGCTTGCAATTACAACTTAAAGATTACGACGACGTGCAAGGCTCCTGGCCGTGGAGCCTGAGAACCTTGATCTCAGGGTCCTGAATTCCAGCCCCACATTGGGGGTAGAGATCAGTTAAAAATAAAATCTTTAAAAAAAAAAAAAAAAAGGCTTCTGCATGTGCACCATGGGTATGAAATAGCAGTTCATGCCATGGGCACATACTAAAAAGGGTAGGAATTCTGCTTTTCAGGATGGGTTTGGGATCTCGAAAAGGAGGGGGACTGGAAATTCAGGAATTGAGTTTAGGGTTCCGATGGCAGGAGAGAAGTAGGGCCGTGTTTGGTGGCTCTTTCCTTTTGCAGCTGACTTCAGTAAGACAGCCTCTCCCCTTAAACCAGTAAAACCGGATGCCTTCACTATCTCTTTGTTGTTTTTGTTGGTGAAAATGTTCCAATGAAACAAACTTTTACGTGGAATTTTACCAGGTTGACATTAAAGGGCAGGTCTCTTTGGTGGGGGTGGGGAGGAGGCGGTGCTATGACATGCTGAGAGGGTCTGTATGTTGGGGGAGATCACAGCCCTTTCCCGGCAGATGAATGAAAGGTCACGGGAGGGAACGAAGCAGCTGCCCTCTTTGATGGGCAGAGAAAACAGGAGGCACTGGCCTCCGCAGGTGTTCAGGGAATTCCTACGCAGGTGCAAATTCCAGATGAACCCTGCTTTATAGCATTTGGGCCTCTGTGACATTGCCATCTTTCATTCATTCATCACACTTGTACTGAGTCCCGTCAGTGATGCAGAGCTGTTGTGAGGGTCTCCGGGGGCATGGGCCAACGTCCCGCCTGCACGTTGGTTCAAATCTAGTGGGAGGGGGGGCGCCTGGGTGGGTCAGTCCCTTAACCATCTGCCTTTGGTGCAGATCATGATCTCAGGGGTCCTGGGATTGAGCCCTGCATCAGGCTCCCTGCTCAGTGGGGAGTCTGCTTCTCCCTCTGCTGCCTCCCCCCCCCCACTTGTGCTCTTTTACACTCTCTCTCTTCTAAATAAAATCTTTTAAAAAGGTGGGGGGGAACTAGGGACACCTGGGTGGCTCAGTTGGTTAAGCATCTGCCTTGGGCTCAGGTCATCAGCCCCGGGTTGTGGGATCGAGTCCCCCATCGGGCTCCTTGTTTGACAGGGAGCCTGCCTCTCCCTTTGCCTGCCACTCCCCCTACTTGTGCTCTCTCTCCCTCTCTCTCTCTCTCTGACAAATTAAATCTTTAAAAAAAAAAAATCTGGCTGGAGGGGCACAAACATCACAAGCACAGGGATACGAGGAAGAACATGTCCGTGTTCCTGAGGTCCTAACTGACCAACCTAGAAAGTTAGCAGTAATTAAGAGGACGTGTCTCTGATGATTTCCGAGCTATCTGCCGTCTCTATGGGTCCATCCCTACCTCTGTGGGGAAGTTCGGTTCCAGTCTTCTGTATCTTAAATCCATGATGAGGGAAACCAGACCCATTCCTGGCTCTTGTGGAAAAGCCCTTTCTGAGCATAGACCAGAAGACTGAGGACAGATCAGCAACAAAGGATACATTTCTACCATATTTCATTAAGTTCCCATAAGCTTTCTCAGTTAGTTTCTGGGGACACCTTGATTTGTTACTTAATGATGGATGGGTCAAGGGAAAAAGGGAAAACACTTCATTCACTCCCCTGCCTGGCCCATGGTGTGCCACAGTTGTACAAAGAGGTGCAGGGCCTGACACTGGGATATATGAGATGCCCTGGATCTCGGGGAGCCCGCAGTCCTGTGCCCTGAGTCTCTAGCTAGGGCACACATGGAGTCCTTCTTGAATGCAGACGTCTGGGCCCCACACAGTGAGACCGATTCGGGGAGTCTCGGGTTTTGTCCGTCCAGCGAGCACCCTCGGGTGTCCTGAATTAGTGATGCTCAGAAAACGATTCTTTGCGAAGTCTTGGTCTAGAAGCCGGAGAAATAAGATAGGCCGCAGACAAAACATAACTGCCAGGACAGAGCCGCTGGGGGAGGCTGCTTGGTGGTCCATCCCGTGTGCTGTGCAAGTTCAAGCTCAATAGAGAGCTCGCTTCCAGCCTCGGGACCCAGAAGGCATTTGAGTTAGTGCAGGAAAGATGGGTGGGATTTCGATGGCATGAGACAAGGGAGGCGCTTCAGATTAGACGACGAAGGAAGGAGGGGCAGGGGGAAGGACAATGAAGGGAACGATGGGGGTGGGTAATGGTTGTCACGAAACACCTTGAGCACTCCGGGAACCCCATGTCCGGTCCCTGGATGGCCTGGAAGCTAGGAGCAGCATCACCCAACCCTCGAGCATCAAGCAGCTAATGCAGCGTTTGGAGAGCGGGACAACCACAGGCGGAAGCCAGGTTGCTCAGCGTACGTTCCAGAATGCATGGATTAAGCACCTGGATGAGAGGGACATTGCAAAAGGTCTTGGGAGCAGGTTTGGCAAATGGAAAAGTTGTTCTTGGTGCCATGTATTACTTACGTCTAGGGTGTGCAGCGCCCCCCATCGTCTCAGTATTCAGAGTTCTTTTATGTGCTCATTTGTAGGAGCATTTTAAGTTTCATTTAAACACCCTTTTCCCCCTGTGGAACATCGGATGTTCTAGAACTGAGTTCTCTCCAGCAGTGGGGGTTTTTAGGAACTCGAGCCCTCATATTCTGGGAGTGGTTCCTACACTTGAAGTATTATACTGCACTTGAAAAAGTTAAAAATAGGCACACCTGGGTGGCTCATTCCGTTAAGCTTCTGCTTTCGGCTCAGGTCATAATCCCAGCGTCCTGGGATCGAGTCCCGTGTTGGGCTCCTTGCTTGTCGGGGAGCCTGCTTCTCCCTCTGCCTACCTCTGTCTCTCTCTCTGACAAATAAATAATAAAATCTTTTAAAAAGGAAAGAAAGAAAATTTAAGAGTAAAGGGCTTGAAAATCCTGCCGATAAATAAATAATAAAAAAAGAGGGAGGGGCTCGGAAGTAGTGAGAGGCTTGGGAGAAGAAGAACAGTCACAGGGAAAGAGAAGCGGAGAGTGGGGGTAGGGGAGGGGGAGATGCAGGGGAAGAGTGAGGACAGCCAGCGGTCCCTTGGGTGATTGAGTGGCCAGTCACCCACCCAGTGGCTGCGGAAATTAGACTGGCGTCACCCTTCTTTGAAATACTGATGAGCGCTTGTTCTCTGACACCTTAATCAGTGTTTTGTAGTCTGGGAAACAGCTTTAATTTTTTTTTTAATTTTAATTTTAATTTTCATACGCCATAGCTCCTTTTCTCGGCGGTGTGTTACGTTCTTACACTTTTGTGATCATTTGGACCTGTCCTGTCTGTGGTACTATCAAGTGTTCTAGATTCCTTCTTCTGGCTGGTTCGAGTCTCCCTTGCCCCTGTTGCCTTTATTAGGTAATAATAAAAGCTCTAATTGAATACTGGTGGAGAAAGGGGGTTTATTTTTTTAAAGATTTTATTTATTTATTTGAAAAAGAGAGAGCCTGTGCGCACAGTGCAGGGGGCAGGGGGAGAGGCAGAAGGAGAAGCAGACCCCCCGCTGAGCAGGGAGCCCCATGCGGGACTCGATCCGGGGACCCCAGGATCATAACCAGAGCCGAAGGCAGATGCTTAACCAACCGAGCCGCTACCCAGGCGCCCGAGAAAGTGGATTTAAAAAGAAATTGACCCACCGAGATAACATGGATGATAGGAAATATATACACACTGTGTTCCAGAGGTGTAGGCTTGTCTGTGTGTACATACACACACGCACACAACTAGTACAGAGGGACCTCATAAGCACAGACTGTTTAAAAGAGAGAGAGCGCGCATCTGCTGCTCACTCACACGGTCCTGTCAAGGGAAGTGCCTAAAAGTGACGGGAAATCCGAGGCCAGAGTTCCAGGCGGAGAAGCTCGTGCAAGTGGGATGCTGGACCCAGAGAGGATATTGCCGTTCAAATTCAAGAGTCTCCAAAGGCGTCTCGGGGAAGCGGGAGGCAAAAATATCAGGACCAGGTTTTTAAAATAAATAGGTGCTAGGATGGGCATGTGTTTTTCCCATGCAACCCTCAAGATGTTTTTTGCGTGCCCATGAAGGGATGCTGTGTTTCAGAAATGTATTTCCAGCTGTCTTAGGCGTTGTCTGAAGGCTCTCTCATGCGAAGCCCACAGGTTCCCCAGATCGGTCCCCACCTACTTCCCGATCCCGTTAAAATGACATCCTCAAGGCAACATGGTGGTTGGACACAGGTGCTTGACTGTTGTGAATATGGCTCCCCCACCCCCCACACCCGGGTTTCCACCAGGGCCTTACAGGAGCTGTGCAGAGGTGAAGAAGGAGCAAGTGGATGGTAAAGCAGGGGTGGGGGGAGCTGGGGAGTAAATGTCACAAATGTCCCATGTCACCGTAGGCTTTTTCCCCAGGGTCAGTCACTGCCCTGTAAGCAAGCTCCCGTGGCCAGCTTTAAAGCAGCATTCTTATTCCTAATTCCTGATGCAGGAATGTCACCCCGTAGGTCTGGGCAGCTGTGTTGGGCCGTCGAGTCCTTTGGGTTACAACTCCCTCACCGAAAGGATTTCCTCCGGGCTCCTGCTCGACCTTTGCTTTTCTGCCAAGGTGCTGAAGCCTCAGACTGCAAGGTTCCTGAGTCGCCTCAGAAGGGTTTTGAAATGCTAATGTGCAGCTGCCAACAGGTGCCAATACCCCCGCAGCCTGGAATGTCACACCTACTGAAAGCAACCGAGCATCCTTGAATATAATTTCCTTTAAAACCTGGAAATGTGAAACCAAGTTGCTTCAAGCTGAGAGAGAGACTTCCTCCGGACTGCTTTGGCATTTTAGCTCAATAAACTCGGAAATAAGTAGCCACAGACACACCCCTGCCCCACAGTGTTTCTGGTCAGCTCTCAGGTGTGTGTTTGCAGGGAGCACACGCGCGTGATTTGGGGGTGTGCACGTGTGCTCACACGCGTGCATCTAAGGTACAGCACTTGGGTCCCTGCTGTAGTAAGTGAATCATAATTTCTTTTTCAAAACTTTCGAGGTAGACACCTTGCTCGTTTACTAATAGATCTTCTTGCACAAAAGCTCGCGGAAGGTTGTTAGTTATTTTAAACAGAATAGGTTTACTGCAGAAATGCCGTAAAGCAGAGAACAGGAAACAAAATAAAAACCCACCCCCCACAGATGATCACTTTTAACATTTTGGGTGGATCTTTCCAGTCTCTTTTGGGGCCCACAGAGAAGCCTGTGTCTACGTGCGTTACCTTTTTAAAACATTTCTGGGGTCATATCTCATAGACCACATAATTTGCCTTTCTCATTCCCGGAGTCTGAGAAAGTTCTCTCTTTCCATCGTTTCCAAGACGGTGCCTCCAGTGACTGTCACTTTTTGAAAAAGCATGTGTATTCTATCTTTCGCCATAACATCCTGCCTTAAGCAGAGTGACTGCTCCTAGCACTGGGTTAAGACACATTTTAGGGGTGCTTGGGTGGCTCAGTGGGTTAAAGCCTCTGCCTTCGGCCCAGGTCATGATCTCAGGGTCCTGGGATTGAGCCTCGCATCAGGCTCTCTGCTCAGTGGGGAGCCTGCTTCCTCCTCTCTCTGCCTGCCTCTCTGCCTACTTGTGATCTCTGTCAAATAAAATCTTAAAAAAAAAAAAAAAAAGACACATTTTAATCTGGAAGTTCTAAACCACACCAAACGTCAAGTCGTTTTCAGTGGAGAAGTACTGCATGAAAGGAAATACTGCCTCTTCCTCCTGTTGCATGGGGCAAATGAAAGCTTTTAAAGATGCAGTGTATCTACCTGAAGGTGGGCCAAAAAGAGTCTGGCCTCCCTTGACAGGCTGACGTCGTCTTGGGTGGCGGGTGCTGTGCAGGTGGGAGAGGCCACAGCAGCGAGTCCAGGGACAGGGGAGGAGAAGGAGAAGAGGCAGTAAACTGTAAACAGACACACAAATATAAGAATTACCCATATCGTTATAGTCTAGACAGCCAGTCGGCCCTCTGGATCCAAAGGCTCTGGGGGGGGAAAAAAATCCGGGTCTGCATTACTTAAGTTTATTAACAGCGTTCAGACGGTCACCAGAGAGCAGTGTGGATAACCTGAGGGCCTATAGGTAAGTTACAGCAGATGAATGTGATCTGATACCATTAGCTGCTTTCGAATGTGTTATAAAATGGTCTCTAGTTGTTCATAAACCTGGGGTACGTGAGATGCCATCGAAGATCTAGATCTCTAGGGGAAGACCCTCGCCACGTTCGCTCTTTGCTTCCCTGAGCCGAGCCTTCAGCTGAGGTCTGCTAAGATACCCAAAAAGCCAGCACACCAATTCAGCTATTTGTTAAAATCTGCCCTCGTCGTCCGCTGGTGCTCAGGACGAAGGGAGAAAACGACAGGATGGCCTTTGGTCTGGTTCTTAGTCGTTCTCCCGGACTCCAGCCCAGTTCTCATTCCCATTCACTCAGGCCCCATTAGGAAGCAGAAAAACACTGCCTGAGGCCTGGTTTATTTACCTAATAAACTGGCTCTTGTATGGCCTGGGAAATGCTAAAATTTTTGAGCCAAGAAATCCTAGTAACAGGCAAACAGGGGTCCCTCAGTCAGGTCTGAAGAGACAACAAAATGAAGGTCAGCTAGTATCGGCATTCTTCTCCTTCCTGGTGGCCGTGACACAGCACTGGGCTTTATTTGAAGATCCCAGAGTCGGAATCATTGCTCGCATTGTTCGCGGCGCTGGTCCTGCGGGCTGTGCCAAGTTTCAGATATTAATGTATTCTAGAGATCAGTGAACGAAGAATTCCTCTGCACTTTTTTCCTTTTTAATTTTTTCCCCTTTCCATACACTTTGTTGGTCGTGTCTTTGTCTGCTGGACGTTGCTGGGCATTTCTAATGAGAAAGCAAAGAATTGCAGAAGGAAGAAGGCAAAAGGAGTGGGGGGGGGGTAAGGGAGAAGAGCACAGGCGCGGAAAAACAGGGCGTGTTAGCACTTTAACGGTGAGGTGACATTTTTACAAGCTAGTCAGGTGCCCAGGACCCACTGGGGGAGGCGGCCTTGGCGAGGCAGATTCAGAGCGGAAAGCGCATTTTTTTGGAAACGTCTGACTCATTGATGAGCTTCTTGCAAACGGGGAAAAAAACAAAACAAAACAAAAAAAAACAAAACAAAAACGCACTTTTATTTTTGAACATCATTTTCCCTGCAGGACACCCGGCCTTAGTGCTGCTTTCGTATTCATTCCCGCTTCATTACTGCGGGCCCCCTCCCAACCCACCCTGGGCAGCTGCTAAAAGGGGGAAAAATTAAAGCAATTCATACTCCTGGTGACTTACTGCTGCAGAATAATTGGTTTCTGTTTGCAAAGAACATTATCACAGCAAAGCCCAGAAAACAGAAAGGTCTGGGGGCGGGGGGGGGGGGGGGGGGGGCGGGGGGGGAAAGGGGGGAAATAAGGGGGGGGGGGGGCGGGGGGAATGGGGAGGGGGGATGAAAATCACGTTTTTGCAAAGGTAATTAGCTAATAATTAATTTTTTGCCATCACCCCCTGCTAGGGTTTGTCCTTCTGTAATACGTGTACCCATGCTGGTTTTGAGCACCCCCGATACCTCGTGGAAATGATAATAAGACCAGACCAGTTAGAGAGCTCTTCAGACAGTGCGGTCGGTGCTTTGGGGAAGGCCGGGCCCAGGCTAAAATGCAGACCCTCCAAGGGTTCCTCCCGACACACAAGAAGTCCCTTTGTTTCCTGCTTTAGAAACCAGAGGCATGTCTCAAAGTGCAGGGAAAGTGAGAGGGGCTGAGGAATTGGCACCGGGGGCTTGGCTTTCTGTATTTAAAAAGAGGGGAGGAAAAAAATTGTTCGCGAGTTATTCGTGCCAGGATTTGATAGGGCCGTCTCTTGGGTGTTTTTTGAAGTTCTGAAGGAAGGTTCTCCGAAGATGTAAGCGGGGTCTGTCTTTCACTTAGACTTAATTAAGAAACTTGCTGGCTTTGTCTGTAGGGGGCCCATTCCGCGCAAGCTGTGGCCCCCGCTGAATAGGGCCTCAGCCTGGAAAGTGTGTACACGCCGGACTGCCTTTGTGTCGTGTTGCCAGACTGGAGACAGGAGCGAGTGCGGACCCGGCTCCGCCAGAGGTCATCCCTTGTTATCCAGAACGTGAGCCCTCCCCTCACCCCAGGCCCAAACAGAAAGCTCCAGCAAGGTGCAGGAACCTTCCTTCAGGACCTAGAACTAATGAACCTTTTATAAAATGAATATTGGTGAACAAAAAATGGGGATGGTGGGGGGTGGATGAGGGGCTGTCTGTTTTCCAGCAGTCTGTTCCCAAAGCATCCGGATGGGCTGAGGGGCTCACCCGAACCCTTTGCATGGAAACCTCGGCCAGTTCGAGCCCGGCCTGGGGCCTGGGCTCACCCCCACCTTGCTTCCACCCAGCCCCGGGGACCAAGTTTGCTGTGGTCACTGTTCTCCTAACCTTGAGAATAATTTCCCCCTGGTGGGCTACTGTGGCCTACCCTATTTAGAACAAAGTTGCTGAATGCGGGAGAATAAAGAACAGTGGGAAGGCTGTGAGCGGTGGTTAATCAGCTAATTCGCATTTCAAAAGACACTAATAAGAGGTGATAAATTCAAATAAAGCCCCGGGTATGAGTACTTTACTCACTCTGGAAAGCCTTCGGGAGAGGCTCCCGGTTCCCTCTCTCTCCCTGCCTGGCTCTCTTCGTTTCCCTTTGAAGCAGCGGGACCTCCCGGGGTCCCTGCTCCTCGGCCAGCCCCTCCCTGCCAGGCCGGGGGAAGGGGGGCGCTGCAGGCCTCGGCTTCCTCCTGCCCATGGCCGGCTGCACCCTCTGTTGCAGGAGCAGTCGCCCTCGGGGCTTGGGTGACCCCAGCCCTGGTCCCCTGGCTGCCAGCACCCTCCGATACCCCTTGCTGCCCTCTGGCTTATGGACTTCATGAGATCCAGTCGCCTCCCTCGCACATAAATGATGACTGTCTTCATCTTCATCTGTGATCGCTGGCCATGATGGGCCAACCCTGTCCCAGTGCCCTGTGCTGGGCTGTGCCGGAAGGAACCCTACCCCACATCCGGCCCGAGCTCTGTCCGAGCGGCGAGTGCCCGTCTTAGACTTTCTAGGGAGGCCTCTCATGATTGGGTCTTTCTGCTGTCACAGGCTAATGGCCCTGTCCTGCCACCACGGTCACTCATGCAGTGACCGGAAAATCACCCAGCTGGCCAAGCGGCACTGGAGACACACAGCTGTAATGCCAGCCATCAGTGATTTCGTTTTGGCCAGGAGTTCAGTTCGGGTGTTGGAAAATGAGCTCGTCCAAACTCTTTTCGCCCAGTCTCCCAACCCTTGGCAAAATGTAGAATACTGAGCTCCTTGACAGAACATGCCTCTAGAAGGAAAAGAAATCGCCCAGTAGCATCCGGATCCAGACGCCAGAAGCAGCATCATGCTATTAGATGCTTATGTTTTTTCTGTGGCCATCTTCTCCACTGCTGGGGGTGTTTGGGATCCTTTCCAGGTGGTCCCTGGTGTCATAACCTCAGAGCACCTTAGCCCCCTCATGCTCTGGAAATCCATCAGGAGCAGAATGAGCCCCCATTCTTACCCGCATACTCGGAGGAATGGCATTCCATCTTCTGCCCATGAGTGACAGGAAGGTCCCCTGGACTTCATCGTTGACAACTTGGTAGCTGGGGGCATCCTCAGAAACCCTAAGGGGACCGTTGGCCGGACAGAGTGTACCTGGGAGCTGGCCAGCCTGTGACAGAGGCTTTCTGCATAGCATGCCCTCTAGTTAGCTGGAGCATCTGTATTTGCATCTAATTCGGACTCTGAATTATTCTGGAAGGATTCCTACTTTTGGAAAGGGTGTGGACCGGATGACCTCCAAGGGCCCTTCCGTGTGGGCACCCCCATCCCCGGGGGTAGAGGGCCCAGCAGGTTCTGCCTCCGGACACAGGATTCCTTTGCCGTCTGTCAACCTGTCAACCCAGGGGTTATCAGGGTAGAAACTCCGCAACAGCGTCCAGCTTTATATCTGAAAAACAAAACAAAACAAAAACAAAAAAACACTGTTGTAAGCAACAGAAACCATCTCTGGTCACTTAAGTGCAGAAGGAATTTACTAAAAGGCTAGTGAGTAGTTTGAAAAGTAAATCACCAAGAAGGCTGGAGGATTGGGCTACCACACGGAGAGAAACCAGCATGGCTGCCCACCCCCCCCCCCCCCCCCCCCCCCAGAGAACCTTCCAGGGCAGATCTCATTGCTGTACCTGCTGACGGCCCACCGCTGGCCAGCCCTGCCAGTGCCAGGCCCCAGAGGCCATAGCTTTTGGGGCTCCCACTGATGCTCCCGGATGATGTCCTTGCTGCCGCCACTACCAGAATGAATGTTCCATGGTCCTTAGTCTTAGCACCCGAGCGAGCGGCTGGCCACTAGCTGACGTGCCGGGGCTGGGGGCAGGGAATGCCAACATTTGGCCCTTTGGCCTTGCCTCCTGTCAAAACTCAGGTAGCAAAGAATTCCTCAAATATACGAAGTGGATTCAGATGTGGAGCAGCCGAAAGCCCAGCACGTGTCCCCTCACTCTGCTGGGAGTCATTTGCCACAGACGGACATCTTCTTTGGCTCCTGTCACTAGAGTGGACAGCTTGACCCAAGACGACTTACGGACCTTGTGGGGCCCAGTGGAAGGTACAAATGCAGGGGGGTGATTAAAAACGTCCAGGGGGCTACAGCAGAGCAGAAACTACACATGGTGCCCTCCTCGGCATGGGGGCCCCATGCTGCACCCTGCTCGGGTCACGAACCCATGATGCCAGCCTTGGCTTGTCCTTCGGTCCTCAGGTGGGTCTTGGGGCCTTTTTAAAGCCATTCAGATGATTTCTGATCTATCAGTGTTATTTCACTTTATTTCCTGCTCACAGTTACCATCATCCCCATTGGACAGTTAGAGCAGACGAGGCTGTGATTCCCACCTGAGCCTTCTGACTCTGAATTGCCCTTTCTCCACGCTGTGTCCACGGCTCCTCGGGAGCTCAGAGGGGACAGTCATGTGGCGCCCCCACGGCTGCACACAGCACTCTTGGGGCGCCATCCTCCAGACTTGCTACTGTTGTAGAGAAAATACCACTCACTCCCTTTAACACTTGGTCTTCCACATCCAGGACCTGCGTGGCAGGAAGCAGGGAGCACAGTGCTCCCAGCCAGGAGCTGGACCCCCACTCTTGCTCTTAAGTTACAAGCAAATCAACAAAAAGTGGGCGTTTGTTTGTGGGACAAGTACAACCGAGTGCGGGATATGACCTTGAGCAAGTCTTTTCCTCACTTCCAGGTGGTTCCGGTTTCTCATATGTTCAAGCCCTTGACCTTCTCCCGCAACGTTTGTGCCTCTCTGCCCTGCCGTGCATTACCGTGTCCCGGTTCCCTTTCTGCCACCTGCTCTAGCCCTCAGTGGTCCCCTCCTGTCTATCTCTGTGAATGACCAAGTCTCCTCTCTGCCAGATTCTGCTACTCCCAACCCTCCTTCCATGCCCAGCTCTAGCCCTCAGTGGTCCCCTCCTGTCTATCTCCGTGAATGACCAAGTCTCCTCTCTGCCAGATTCTGCTACTCCTAACCCTCCTTCCATGCCCAAGGCTCAGTATGACGGGCTTCTTCTCTTTACCGTCCCTGCCTAGTGCACCCCACGGTCAAAGTCTCTCCCTGTCTCTGTCCTGCGTGAGCCCATGCTTTCCTTCTCTGTGGTTCCCAGAGAGCCAAACACAGCGCCTTCTTGCCGTACTTCCCTTGTGCCTGTCCCTTTCTCCTTCTCCCCTTTCCTTTCTCATTCCTATCTCTCAACAGGATGCAATATGAGATTAGAATATTTATGGTGTCTTATAAAATACAAGGTTCTATGACGTTGTTTTAATTTAAAAATCACAGCTCTCCAACAAAATACAGCTCTTTAAAAAGCTATAATGAATTTCGTTTTTATTGCTATGCAGTCTTTCATTGATTTTTTTCCTCCCTCCTAAAGTTTTTTTTTTTTCTATTTTAAACCCAGGGAAGGAAAAATTTCCAAGGGTTATTAGTTCATTAACTGTTAGAAGGAATAATTGATCTGTCAACTGAAAGGATTTATAAGGATTTGGCTCACAGAATTCATGAAAGCAATAGCTTGTGTTTAAGTTCTGCCTCAAAAGAAAACATTTCAGTAGGGACTTCTCCTTACTTTTTGCAAGATAAAAATTAGCATCCCTCTAGTGATGAAAAGGCTTCCTGTGTTTTAAGATCCTCCCGATCGGTCGGAGCTACAGCCGCAGTATTTGCCCCTACACCTGAAATAATCGGCTACGTACGTATTTCACCCAAAGGAATGGATTATAAATATTATAGGATTTTTGGTTTCTTCCAGTAGTGGGTGTTTCGTCCCCCGCAGTAAAAAGGATGGAACACAACTAACATTTCTTCAATCTCAAATGAGGTTTTTGCTTTCTCTTTTTTTTCTTTCTTTCTTTTCTTTTCTTTTTTTTTTTTTTTAAGCAAATGCACCCAAATTGGGTTTGGTTCACAAAGGAAAGACTGACTGCAAAGCTAACAGACCCATCATTAGCCACCCTGCCCTCTTAAATGGCCTGTCCATTCCCCTGCTCACAATATAGGACTAAGGCCGTAAACAAGGGATCCAAGAGAACTCTGGACAAGAAACGTACAATGGAGTGGGATAAATTTCTTTAGCATAAATAGCAGTCTCCCAGGGTGACTGGTGTGAATGGATTCCTGCTGCGAGGGTCTCTGTGCCTACAGAGGAGATCTGTGGCTTTAAGAGCTGTGGTCCCACCCCCTGGGCTGTGGAAGTGCTCAGTCTCCCCTGCTGGGCTTGGTCCACAGGCCCCCCGTGGGCCTCCTCTTTCCTTTCAAGCTGTGAGTCCTAAGGAACTCGGTGACAGCTTCTCTTTCATTCTGCTGTGCAAATCCTTGAGCTGTTCCTAGTGCTTTCAAAAGGAAAATATAAGACATTTTACTTATTCTGTCCAGCAGGAGCAATGGAAGTCTGGTAAGACCCAGGGTTATTCCGGCAGTAAGCCTGGGGGAGATCTTCCTCTTTGTCTTGACTTGTCGCAAAAATTCCCTAAGAAGGCTGGTAAACCCACAGTTCGTACTTCCTACATCCTTTACATCCTGGCCTGTGGGATGCCATGTGTTCCCCCAGGACTTGTGTCCTGCTGGCCTGTGTCTGGAGAACCCAAGACAGAAACTCTGCCGTAGAAATAAGTATATCCCAATAGTATGTGTCAGAGGTTAATGTCATAGCGGCCATGAGCCAAAATGTGCAGGTTCCAAAGTAAATATTTACTTTTAAAAGAATTAAATAATGCATGGACACAGCTTTGAAAAAAAAAAAAAAAAAAGGAAGAAAGAAAGAAATGAACTGGTCCCTTGCCCCAACCCTCCTTATCCTCTGTCTCAACCTGGAATCAATGGCTCTGAATCCTCTTTGTTTTTCCTCCTTCTGTTGCGTATTATGGACTGATACATTCATACACACCATTTTTAATGTCTCGACTTTGGACATGACCTATTGATTTCCTGATCTGATATATAGGGTTTTCCTCAAACTCTATAACCATAACTCTTCTCTTTCCAATAGCCCTGCTTTTATTCCTCTGTATATTATTATTGTAACTTTAAGTAATATACTCAAATCTCTATTCCCTGCTACCTGGATTGCAGGCAGAATGTTTGCCTCACCTTTCTGCCACTCCGTTTCTCGTCTCTCTACCCTTCACTCCTATCAGCTGTTGATGATGCTTCCCTACCATTCTGACCACAATTAAGATTTCTGCACTGTGATTTTAGGTTGATTCCAATGTTAGAAGCTAATAAATAGCTTTCATGTTATTATATCAATACGAATATTACATATTGCAAAACCAAGAGAGGCACTGTGGTTGACTATATTTCCTTCTCTATAATCCTAAATCATAATCCCTGTTGAGATCTATTTTCTTTCCTTCCATTCTGTCACTGGTTTAAAACCGAGATGTGGATCTTTGTTTGCAAAAAAAAAAGAAAAAAAGAAAAAAAAAATTCAGATTTTTGTTGTTGTTGTTTCTTGGCTTTTTTTTTGTTTGTTTGTTTGTTTTCTGATTCCCCCACCCCCATCCCCTTTTTCTTACTGGGAAAAAAAAACAGTCTTTTTCACCCTACACCTGATACCTTCCAACTTCCAACTCACTCTGTTATTTTGAAACCATTCCATCCTTCTGGAAGCCCACCAGCTTTCTGTTCTAATGTGCTTGTTCTAAATTATTGCTTTCCACATACACCAAAAAAACAGAGTTAATACTGCTATCTACATATCCTGGAGTTTCCTGTTGCCTTTCTTTTTTCCTTACATTCTTTGCCTTTATTTTTCTCTTGAAGTTTTTGTGAACTGAATCCCTTCCCTCCCTCCCCTCACCCCCCAAACCTAAACCCTCTAGCCTTCAGGCTTCCTTTTCCAATCTGGATAGTTTTAGGATTCTGTGAATGCTATTTACTGCTGATCCGAGTGGTATGCCACTGTTGTGTTTTCTGTCTTACATAATTTTTTTTATTTTCTAGATGTTGATAATTCCCTTTTTTCTTTTGTTCAGTTTTCAAGGCACTCGTAGTTTTCCCCAATATATTAACATCTCTTTAGAATACCTAACAGTACTGATTTCCACATGGAAAAACTCGCCAGATAATCTCTCAAGGTTTTTATGTATTTATTTTGGTTGGTTTGTTGTTTACTTATTTGTTGGTTTGTTGGTCCTCCTGGAGGTTTTGCTTTCTAGAATCTTTTTGGTCCAATCTAAATTAGATTGGTTTTAGTTTATGTGGGGGAGGGGGAGGTTTTCACGACTTACCATCCTGGTGTCTCTATTTGTTGGTAACCTGTGTGCGCATACCGTTTCTCTGTTCTCGTGTCTTCCTTTTTCTGAAAAATGTTAACCTTCATTTTGCTGAACAGTATCCTCAGCTTTCTGCAGAAGGGCCCCAGAGTGGTACGCCTCATGAGTTATCATGTGTAAAGATGCTTAATTCCATCTTTGTGCTTAGTTGATATTTCGACAGGGTGTAGAATTCTAAGTTGCAAACTCTTTTCCTTCAGAACTTGCCTTAATGTCTAGTAATATCCAGTGTTGCTGCTGAGATGTTCACACCAATATGATTCTAGTTCTTTGTTTGTACCCTGTTCTTATTTATCTTTTCACTGTCCCTGTTGTTTGGTTTTAGCTCTGGAAGATTTTAGGGTCTTTTATTGTGGCCGCTTTCAAAATGTCAAAACAATGTGTCTGATTCTGGGTCTTTCAATTTCTAAAACTTTCTTATTCTTGATTGTTCCCCCCCCCCTTTTTTTATTGGATTTTGTCCTTGTTTTTATGGGTGCAATATTTTTCCTCAATCTCTTCCAGAATACTAACTCGATTTTTTTTTTGTCATGTTGCTGTTTGCTTTTAAGTTCTCATCTGTTATCAGAATTCCTTCTGTATCCTCTAGTGTCAGTTCTTTTATTTATCCGTGTTTTCTATGTCATGCTATGGGTTTTGCCTAAATGCCTGATGAATCTTGGGGATGAGCTCATTTGTATGAATCTGGAAGTAGAAAGGCTGATGGGAAGCTCTGTATTTTGATGGATCTGGACAATTGATGGGCCTCACGCCTCCCCACCCCCCAGTATGCCACATAGCAGAGGACTCTACATCTACACTAGGACAGGAGCACCCACAGTAGCCGCCCCCGTGCCCCCGAGATAGTTCGCTGGGTTTCTTTAGAGAGAATACTCCAGCTTTTAATGTAGACATAAACACTTGGCTGCCTGGTGGCTTTGTCATTTGGTAAGTGGGGGAGGGGGAGGGTCCAAAGAAAAATCTTCAGTGAGTCCTGTTTTTTGTTCAGTTTCTTACCATCTTGCTTACTGTCAGTCCAGAGCCTCTCAAGAGTTGTGCTTGGCCGGTTGGCACCCTTTTCAGTTCCAGCTCTCCCCCGTGTCTATGCCACAGCTTCCTCTTCACTTTTGGCCATCAACCACACCCCACTGGTCTTCTGTCTTCAAGAAATTAGTAGGGGTCTCCCTTCACTAACGGTGCCTCACCAGATCTCCTCATTGTTGCAGGGCCACACCTCCTTTATGCCTCTCATCCTCTTTGTCTCCCCTTAAACCATACTTTTTCCAGAGTGAAGCTAACCTAATACCTGTTACTGCCGTCCGTCTGCCCACATATACACACAGCAGTCTTCGTAGACGTCCTTAGTTAGACAAAGTTCAGATTCCATCCACGTGTCCCACGTAACCTCTGAGACTAGATGAGTCAACAAGTATTCTTTGAGTGTGTACCACGTAGGCATTATGGGGACTAGAAAGGCATAAAAGATGTATTCCCAATTCCATAATCTAGTGGCAAGCCCAGTGTATAGGTAGAACAAGGCCCAGAATTACGGGCATCTTTAAGATTTGGCATTTTGGTTAGAATGAACCTCAGAACAGATCGGCTGGGTATCTGGTGATCTCTTTCCTCACAGAAATTGGGAATCGTCACATGATAGAGCAAAGAGCATACAATGGATGTAACATATTCTTTTCGAAGAACTTTAGAGTGCAAGCGATTGTATTAGATGTTGAGGAGAACTCAAAGTCCGTCTGATTGTTCACTCTGCCTCAAGAAGGAGATGACACGTACCTAAGTAACTCTCCAATGCAAGGCAAAATGAGATCAGTGATGTACGAGGAATATAGGTTAAAATGTTATGGGGATTCTGAGTAAAGGGAGAGATTACTTCCTGCCAGTGTGCGTGTTGTGTAAGGGAAATAAAAACAGGGTCATTGAGGAATGGTTCACTGAAAGACAGACGATGTGGATCAATGGGGATGAAGGTGAGGAATTAACTCAGGTGAATCCAGGGTACAAAGAGAAATTCACCTTGATTGGAGCCAGAATTTCAAAGGTGCTCATAACATGTCTTCATGAAGTAATGCCCTTTTCCTAGAACATTGCTTTTAGCGCTGGCTTATTAATTAAAGCATAGATTTCCTTTGATAGCACCTTGTTCAGCTGAGGGTCTTTGTTCTCCCCCGACGTTCATATCTCAGAGCCACAGAAATACAGCTTCCCCTCCGGCTCCGTCCCAGCACTCTGCTCCTGTTAGCCCATCCAAGGACGCCCTTGCCATGCAGCGTCAACATCTCCTTTCCAACTCCTGCCTCTGCGGGTGGGTAGTTTGGGTCGGCTTTTTCACCTGTCCCTTCAGCCCCCCGTCCTTCCTGAATTACACAGGTCCTTGCCATGAGGGTTCCACATGTGGCCCAGTTTCTATCTTAGAAGACGCGGAGATAGGAGAGACCGGCGCAAGGTGTTAGTGACGCCCAGGGGGATCCGATCTCCTGACGGGCACGGGGGTGGAGAGTGTTTGGTTCTTGTGGGGAACTCCGTGAAGATCCTAGAATCTAGTACCTCTCGTCAGGCGAGGCTTGCAGCAGGGTGCTGCAGCAGTGCGGTGCAACTGTCCTCCTGTATGGCTGGATCTTTTGGTCTTGGTCATTGTTTATCCTCCAAATCTGGTTTTCTGGTTGTTCTGAAGGTTCCATAAGCTCCAACACCGCCCCCTTTTCTTTTTTCTTTCTTTCTTTCTTTCTCTCTCTCTCTCTCTCTCTCTCTCTCTCTTTCCCTAAACCAGCTAGAGTGGATGTGGTCTCAACAGCTAAAAACCCCCCACTGGTACCATTTGGTTGGACTTACCAGTCACCCACCCATGTTCCTTGAGGTTTCTGACTCTCGATTCATGGTTATGTCTCTTCCCGCATTTTCTGACCATCGTGCTAACGGGTGGAAAAGGAGTCTACGTGATGGTCTGTGCAACACTGTGGTCTCATCGCCTTTCGCTCTCCATGGCTACAGCTGGAACTGTGTCACCTGTAAGAGTTCCCCTCTCTGGCCAGCCTCCTGTGCCTCCACTGCCTCCCTGCCGACCTCTGCTCTAACCTCTGGGCATCCTTCAGTGTTCTTCCATGTTGTCCTAACATGTCAGTCCAGCTCTCTTCCCTGGTGAGCCACAGCCCGATGTAGTCCACCAGACTCACTTACTATTTATTGCCTCTTATGTTAACCGCTAAAATGCTCCGTGCCGGTACAGATGCCCTCTCCCCATATTTTGCATTGAGAATATAATATTGGCTAATGCTTATAAGGTGCTTATCGTGTATCAGGTACTGTTCCAACATGTTCCTACATTAAGTCACTGAATCCTCAAGAACAATTCAATGAGACAGGGACATTTAATGTCTGCATTTTACAGATGAATAAATGAAGAACAGAAAGATTAGGTGATTTGCCCAAGGCGACACAGCTCGTAAGTGGTTGAGCTGGGATTCGAGCTGTCCATGTTCTTAGTAGCCGTTCTGTTTGCATCTCCTTCGCCTGTTTTAAGGGCTGCCAAGATATCTCTGTATCTTTATATGGATATGAAAAGCACTTTTTCCTCATTAACGATATATGTGATGACTGTCTCACTGTCAGCATCACACATTGTGGTTTCTAAAAGCAGAATTCCATTCATATATCCACCAGGTTTGTTTGTTTTTTTTTAATGAAATGTTTTTTCTTTCTCTCTCCTGTATTATTTCCTTGCCATACATTCCGATTTGAATCTCAATTTGGTCATGAAAGGTAGTGTCGCGCTATTGCAGATAAATGTTTCAGGCAGCTGTTGGCTGGCGGGGGTGATGGATTTTTCTATACTACCCTGCTGGCTCCTCCTCTTTGAAAATATCCCTTGTGTTACATCCAGAAATGCATCCTCTGATAAATGAAGTATAGCACTTTGGGATGGGGGGGGTGTTGTTTTTTTTGTTGTTGTTTGTTTGTTTTTAAAGATTTTATTTATTTATTTATTTATTTATTTATTTATCTGATAGAGATCACTAGTAGGCAGAGAAGCAGGCAGAGAGAGAGGAAGGGAAACAGGCTCCCCGCTGAGCAGAGAGCCCAATGCGGAGCTCAATCCAGGACCCTGAGATCATGACCTGAGCCAAAGGCAGAGGCTTTAACCCACTTAGCCACCCAGGCGCCCCAGGGCTGGTGTTTTTTTCTCTGAAGTCTTCCAGGTTACATCTTGTCTAGTATTTAAGCTTTGGGTTCCAAAACCCAACTGTAGGTGTGAATACCCAGCCCAAGCACTGAGACTTTGGGCAAGTTACATAACCTCTGTAAATGTCAGGTACTTCTGGAAGATTGAGGGTAGCCTATTATTTAGTGAATGTGAACAGATCAGCATAGACGCCCCCCCCCCACCCCTGCACCCATCCCTCTCCCCACAAGGTGAATCCCAGCGCATCGTATCACACCCAGCTCCCCAAACAACCACATACCCATTGCACATGGACAGAAACAGCTTCCAGAAACCTGACAATTGCACTTTACTGAAGGTTTCCTGTGGAAACAGAAGAGCAGATTGTATTGTGTCCCACTGACCACATCTTTCCTTAAAAAAAAAAAAGGAAGAGTCCCTACTTTGTCTTGTACTTGTCTTTCCCCAGCAGCCCCCTTCAGCCTCCTGGGCCCTTCCATTCTGGCCGGTTTCTCTGCTTTGTCAGGTGGACAGAAGCCTCAGCTCCCAGGAGTCAGTGAATATTCATCTATAAGAAAAGATGCAGGAGTAGGTCCCTCCCTTAAATTAAGTGCACTCCCCTAAGCTTGACGGAGAGCCAACGATTCCTTAAGTGTTGCCCAGACTAAGGGAGAGGGGTGCACCGCCCTGTTTTGGGGGCCTCCCAGGTGCCGCCTCGCTTCTCAGGGGGCAGTGTTGTGCCTGTTTATCCCAGCTGCTCACAATTCAGCCTCTGCAGCGGGATGTCTGCATGGATACTAACCCCCACCACCACCACGTCCGTTGTCTTACTTAGAGTTTGGTTATCAGAGCTCCCCCACTGGCTTCTTGGTTTGTAGATTTTTCCCTCTTGCCAGAAAATCATGGTTCATTTTCTGTCTCCACTGTCTCCAGCCCATGGTTATGTTTAAGTGACTTTAAGCTAGTCATCACCTTCACCAATAATTGCCTATTTGTTGATTATTGCGACCTACAAGGAAGTACTTAATTACAGAGAAGACAGAGTGTGGCAGTGGCCTTGACCATGGCTATTAATCAAATTCGAAGTGGTTTCTACTCATGTGGAGTTTACGAAGTTAATCCAGAGAGGTCGGTAAGACCGCATTTTCCCAGAGTAATTGTTTTATTGGCTTTAGTGTTTGTGCTTCTATCTTAGAAATTTTTACATGTCTTACGAGTCTGGGGTGCCCGGGTGGCTCTGCCGGTTGAGCGTCCGACTCTTGATTTCTGCTCAGGTCATGATCTCAGGGTGGTGAGATCGAGCCCCCATGTGGGGCTTCAGGTTTGGCTCAGAGTCTGCTCGGATTGCTTTCTCCCTTGCCCTCTTCCCCTCCCCCTGCCCTCTCTCTCTCTCTCCCTCTCCCGAAAAACAAACAAACCCCCCCCAAAAAAAACAAAAAAAAAACCCTTACAAGTCTGGGGGCACCTGGGTGGCTCAGTGGGTTAGGGCCTCTGCCTTCGGCTCAGGTCATGATCCCGGGGTCCTGGGATCCAGCTCCGCATCGGGCTCTCTGCTCTGCAGGGAGCCTGCTTCCTCCCCTCTCTCTCTCTGCCTGCCTCTCTGCCTTCTTGTGATCTCTCTGTCTGGCAAATAAATAAATAAAATCTTTTAAAAAAACAAACAAACAAAAAAAAGCAAGTCTGATAACTCCCCCACCCTTTGCTTTAATTCACTTTGAGGCGAATCCCACGCGTAAAACTGAAGAACCCGTTGTTTGAGAAGTGAGATGGAAACTCGGCGGCATGACGGTATTTATTGCTTCCAAAGAAGGTTCTCCATTGTCGATTATCCAGGAGCCAGTAATGAATGTGTACTCTCAGGGGCCAGGGATTTCGGGGGATGAATTTCCCAGGGTTTAATCATCACGTAAGGCCTCTGAGTGTGACTTTTTCCCAATAATCTACTTATCTCAGTAATTTACCCCTCCTACTGCATTGCAAGGAAAATGAGTCCCCCAGGTTGTTTGCATGATAAGTAGCTGGGAATTGTGTGAGCCTTTCAAGAAACAGCCCTGAGTTAATTGTAGCAGCCTGAGCTAATGGTTTCCCATGTTGGCTGGCAGGTTATGGTGAAGAAGAGGCTGGAAAACACCCTTTATCACAAGTACCATGCATTTGAAAAGCTGAAATCTTACAAATGTTGGCTTCCTGGAAGATATTTTCCCTTGCACTATAAATGGGTGCGAAAAAACGTGTCGTGTCCTCCCCCCCCCCCCCCAGAGATAGGACTGGCCTCTTCACAGCTAGCTCTGGACGTTGGCTCCTGGAGGAGTTCAGGGAACGTTTTTGTTTTTGTTTCTGCCAATGGCTCACACTAATTTGCCCCCGCCCGACCCCCCCCCCCACCTTTTCTTTCTAAGTTAAGTCAGCATTCAAGATTAAACTGCTCTCTGCAAGCCAACAACTAGAAACATTGCTTTTAGGAAAAGTAAATTCTGCTTCCTAAAATTTCCTGATTGTGTGTGTGTGTGTGTGTGTGTGTGTGTGTGTTTAAGGCACACATCACATTTATCCTGGAGTTTGTTAATACAAAAACACGTCCAAGTAGCAAGTCCAAAATGGGTTTTCTGCTGCGGATAAAGGTTCCCTGGAATACCGTTCACTTTGCGGGGAGGGAACTAGAACCTTCTGCACTGTGCCCACAGGGGACAGAGAGGGCTGCGTGAGATTTTTACCTAGACTTGAAGGCATGGGAACGTGCTGGGAGCCGATCCGGTTGGGGCAGAACAAAGATGCGCTCTTTCCCGTGTTACTGTGGCTACCCACAAAACTCAGGAAGTTTCCAGGGAGGGGAGCAAGTTCCTGCTGGGAAGAAGGCTGTATGTGAAGGGAGAAACAGAAGCACCTGCTTTCCTCTCTACCATTTGCCCTGCTTGGCCAGTGCCCTCCTGTCTTTCCGATCGATCAGTCGATTGATCGATTACAGCTCAAACACAGAACATCACTTTCTCCAGGAAGCCCTTTCTGATCCACATCCCAGGGAGTCTCGGGCTCTCTCACCACATTATTTCGTAGCATTTGCAGTTATGATTCCGCATTTTATTCATACGGCCAGAATATTTCTCCCTCTCTCTCTCTCTCCCCACAAAAGTTGGACCTCCCATGAGTACATAAGGCTCTTGTCTGTTTTTTTATATGCCGTTAGAATCTCAGTAGCTCATTTCTCAGAAAGTACGTGCCGAATGGATGGGTGGATGAAGAGTACAGTCGTTTAAAGTATCTCTGGCAGAGGACCTCGGGGTGAGGTCTTGGTTTAACTGACGGCGACGCAGAATGAGTTTCAAGGCTTGTGAAAAGCAGGGAAGAGGGAGAAAATAATCATGAGCCTGGGAAGTATAGAGATACATGGGAGCAGAAGTTGTGTGTGTGTGTGTGTGTGTGTGTGTGTGTGTGTCAGAGAGAGAAAGAGAGAGAGAGAGAGATAGTCCATGTAGCCCTGGGCTGCAAAGATGAGAAAGAATGAATTTTGAATGGTTTTCCCAGGAAGCAGAAGACTGACTAGATGGGCCAGGAATGGTGGATGGCGGACTGAGTTGGGTAGTTTACAGAGGTGTAGGCAGGGATGGGAGAAGCCAGAAGACAGACCAGTCACTAGGGACCAGCAGTCAGGTCACCGTTACCCACACCCCCCCTACCCCCCCACCGCGAAGGAGCACGGGGTGAGGGGGCAGCTTTACTAAGAGCTCCAGCCCTGGAAGGGGACTGCAGACCAGAAGGTTGGCTGCTGCGGGGTCGTGCTAAAGCAAGGAGAGAACCAGAGAAGAAACCCACCAGCTTCTCTCCCTCTCCTGACCCCTGACCTCAGCCAGCGCCTGCATCGGCCAAACCCAACGGGAAACCCAAAGTCAAGGGAGCCACCATGATGTGGTATGTGGAGATCAGCCCCCCGCCCTGCAAACCAGAGTATAATAGAGTGACATTGACTATTTAGGACTGTGACAAAGGGTCTTTAAATGTCTGTAGTCTTACTCCTTACCTTTTCTACTTTTTATTTTGAATATGTATTTTAACTGCCAGTACGGCTGACCCTGTATACCCTGAGAAATCTGGCCTCTCTCTCCCATCTTCTCCCCTCCCCTCTTTCCCATATGGGTAACTACTTTTATCTGCTTCTCATGTCTTCTCCTAGGTACAGGTGTGTGTGTGTGTGTGTGTGTGTGTGTGTGTGTCCCCAAATCATGTCCCTGTCTATATACCTTATATCCCTATCTCTCCATATGAAAGATAGTGTATTACATACACATATACTCTTCTGCCTCTAGCCCATTATTTTATATACACATACCGTTATCTCTGTGGGGGAAATTCCCAGAGGTGGGCGTGTTGGTCAGTTTTCCCAAATTGCCCTCTGAAGGGGCAGCACAGTTCGGTAACTCCAAGCGATACTGTAGGAGAGCGTTTCCGTGCAACCTTGCTGGAAGAGTATGTCACTCAGCTCTTGGCATTTTGCCCATCTGATGGTGAAAAACTATCATTTCATCATATTGGGTGAAAGCACATGGAATTGCAATTTACGTGGCCAGAAGTGGTAGGCCATCAGCACTTTCATACGGTTCAACTTAACAGCTTTATTTTGTATTTTTCTTGCGAGTGAAACAAAATGACTTTTGATGGAGTTCAGCTACCCTTGTCTTCCTTTTTTATTCTGAACATGCTGTTGACCTTGGCGTATTTTTCTATTGCTGATCTTCTTCTTATCAATTTTAAGGAGCCCTTTGTACATTCAGGAGAAGAATCTCTTGCGAGAGTGAGTTTTAGATATTTTTTTTCCGAATTTGTTTGTCCAACTTTGCTTTTAATTACTTTTTTCCTTTATGATACGGATTCTTTTTTTTTTTTTTAAGGTTTTATTTATTTGACAGAGAACACAAGCAGGCAGAGAGGCAGACAGAGAGAGAGAGAGAGGAGAAGGGAAGCAGGCTCCCTGCTGAGTAAAGAGCCTGATGCAGGGCTCTATCCCAGGACCCTGGGATCATGACCTGAGCTGAAGGCAGAGGCTTTAACCCACTGAGCCACCCAGGTGCCCCAACACGCAGATTCTTAAGTCATGTCAATTCACCTCTACTCCAAAGACATGAAGGAATTCTATTGGGGATTTTTTTTTTTTCCTAGAGCTTTAATGGTTTTGTTTGTTGCCTTTAAATTTTGGATCCATTAGGAGTTTATCCCAATTTGAGATAGACCACTTTTTCTCTTTCCAGATGGCTATTTGGTTGTTCCAACACCATTGGTTCAATAATTCCATCCGTAGCCCTACTGATTACAGATATCACTGTGACCGTATACTAATTGGCAAGATCAGCTTTTGAGTCCCGGCAATGTATTTGAACTTTCTGGCTGGAAATATATATACACACACACACACATATATATGGTGACATTCCTTAAAATATCTTTGTATATGTGAAATTAGTAGTTTTGAAAAAAATGAATACGTGTTCACGGAATAAAATATAGACAAACAAAACTTGGACCATGAAATGACCCTAATTCTACAATTTCCTAGTGTTACTGTTTTCTGTGTATTAATAGCCACGTGCACACACCTCAGGTAAAGAATAAGCTGCTGTAACAGCCATGTCAGTACGATATAGTGGCTTCTGTGACACAGAACGGTATTTCTGTTTCATAAAGCAGCCCCTGAGTGAGTGGTCTTGGGTCTAGCTTAGAAAGGGTGGTCTCTTCTTCAGGGGGGGAGTCATTCTTCTTTTTTTTTTTTTTTCCTTTTAAGGTTTAATTTATACACAGTAAACTACGACTTTTTATGTAACCAGTTCTATGAGTTTTGACAAACATATATGGTGTAACCACTATCACGGTCAAAACATTAAATATTCCCACTACGGCGAATAGTTCCCTCCCACTACTTAGTGGTCAGTCCCTTCGCTTCCTCTCCCTTCCCCGCCAGCACACCCAGCCCCTGACAATCACGGATCTAAATTCTGTCCCTAATGGTTTCTGCCTTGTTGCAGGACCATTCTTGGCCCACTCTGTCTCTGTCTTATCTCTCTCCCCTATGCTGTGCAGATCCTTATCCCCATGGTCATGGTCAGGGCATGGGCTACACGTCAGGAAGGAAAGGGGCATTAACACGCATCGATGTGTTTGCAGAGCTGGAGGGGGGATACATCACTTGGGCTCGAATTCCATTAGTGAGAACGCAGCAACATGCCCACCTAGCCTGGAAACAGACTCGTTTAGCATTGAAGAAAGGGAATATGAATGCCGGCAGACTCCTCTCGCTGTTGCCCCTGCAGCCTGGCCACCCATGTAAACGCAGAGAACACACCCTCTCCCCGAGGGAGACAGCCCAAGCCCCATCCAGTCACTACGCGCAACTCAAAGGCCAGGATTTCTGGGTGATGGCAGGTCTTGCCCGATAGATGCTGAGGGGGCTCCCCGTGGTTCTAGGGACCTCAGAACTGACACACAAGCTGTTCATATCTCCCCTGCCCAGCTCTTCCCCAGGATTATGGTTTCTTCAGGAATGGATGGGACTGCCATTCCGTGGGCCAAGAACCACATCCCGGTTCCATCTCTGTGCACAGTCCTGGCTGATTTTGTGGCCTCCAGCTACGCTCCTCCCGTCTCCCCATTTCAAAAGCCGCTACTTTGGGGTTCCCTGGAAAGGTGAGTTTAGGAAAGATGGCGGTAAACCTGATCTCTGCCCTGAGGCTGAACCTCTTTCTTTGGCCTTCTGGGAGCCCATTGGGAAAGGCTGTGAATACCTACAGCCTAACCTCCTCCTCCTCCTCCTCCCCGGGTCTGGCAGTACCGGGCCTCGCCACCCAGTCTTCTCAACCCTTTCCTTCCATCTCCGCTCGTAAACCGGCCAACTCTCGCATGAGCTCATCTCCTTCCTGTAGTGGCTTGCCAGAAGTTGGTTCCTTACTCCATGTGCGTTATCCCTAAATATATTTAATTATATTATTATAGTTATTTTAATAGAAAACTGTTAAGTAATCTTCTACCACCTAATTTTCGGGATTACGTGAGGCAGGTGTGAATGAATTCCTTAAGAAGCAGACCTGTGAAATCAACCCTGTAGTGAAATGTCACGAGCCCTCCTCCCCGCCCCCAAAAGGCAGCTTTGCCTGCCACACTGCCAGGTGGGTGCACCAGAGGCTTGGGTAGACACAGGCGGCGTCCAGCATTTACCAAGTCTTCTTGATTAGAGATACTCTTATACTGAGGTGAGCTGTCACAACACAGAGGATGTAAATGTCCTGTGAGCCAGAAAGTTCCAACTGAAAGCTTTTAGAGGAGGATGACCATCCTGCGCACATGGGAACATATACGCAGTAGACTTCTTTGTAAATATCAAAGCTGTCCTTCCAGAAAGGCTAATTAAATAGAAAATGTATGCCCAGTCCAGTGGCAAAAAAGAAACAATCCAAAGCACTTCTCTTTCCCCAGATGTTCTGGCCGTGGGTAGTTGTATAGGCACATTCTTTTAAACTCCCCAGGAAAAAGAATTCCTGTGTTATATACGCTGTTTCAGAATTCAGAAAAAAGAAGGAAGGCATCTCACTTCACTGTGTGAAGTTGGAATGACTCTGATGTCAGAACCCAACAAAGATGATAATATGCTGAATGTCAAAACAAAAAAGGCATTTAATAAAAGTCAGTGTCTGTTCTCAGTTTGAAATAAAAAAAAAAACAGCAAAGGAAGTCATCAACAAAATGAAAAGGCAGCCTACAGAATGGGGAAAAATGATTGCAAACCATGTGTCTGATAAGAGACTGATATCCAAAATATATGAAGGATTCCACTCAGTAGGAAAAAAACCCCAAACAATTCAATTAAAAATGGGCAGAAGATCTGGATAGACATTTTTCCAAAGAAGACATGCAGGTGGCCAACAGGTATATGAGAAGATGCTCAGCATCGCTCATCATCAGGGAAATGCAGGTCAAAACCGTATGAGATACCACCTCACACCTGGTAGACGGGCTGATATCAAAAAGACAAGAGACAGTGTTGACAAGGACGTGGAGAAAGGGTACCCTGCTGCTCGGTTGGGAGGAATGTAAATTGTTGTGACTGCTATCAAAAATAGCATGGAGGTTCCTCAAAAAATTAAAAAATGAACTACCGTAGGCTCTAACAGTTCCACTTCTGGGATTTATCTGAATACAATGAAAACACTAATTCAAAAGGAAATGTGCACCTCCATGTTCATTGCAGCATTATTTACAACATGTTCATGTGCAAATGAAATAGTATCCAGCTATAAAAAATAATGAAACCTTGTCATTTATGGCAACATGGATGAACCTGGAGGGTGTTACACTAAGTGAAATAAGTCAGCCAGAGAAAGACAAATACCATATGATATTTCGTGTGTGGATTCTTTTTATTTTATTTATTTATTTGATAGAGGGAGATGGCAAGAGAGGAAACACAAGCAGGGGGAATGGAAGAGGGGGAAGCAGGCTTCCCGTGGAGCAGGGAGCCCAGTGCGGGGCTCAATCCCAGGACCCTGGGACCATGAGCTGAGCTGAAGGCAGTTGCTTAACAACTGAGCCACCCAGGTACCCCTCGTGTGTGGATTCTTAAACAAAACAAAACATAAAAAAGCTCATCGATATAGAGAACAGATTGGTGGTTGCAAGAGCTGGGGGCTGGAAGAGATGGATGAACTGGTTTTTTTTTTCTTTTTTAAGTTTAAATAAAGTACAATGTAAAAATTAAGAAACACTCTTGAAAGCCATGAAAGAAAAATAATTCACTCGAGATATATTTCTTGTTCATGACCAAAAGGCACAATATTATCAAGATATCAGTTCTTAAACTGATCTGAAGATCCAATGCAATCCTCATAGAAATCTCAGCAAGCTGTTTTGTAAATAGTGACAAATTTGTGTTAAACACTGAGTCACATTGGCAGTTACTGACGAAGGACAAGTCAGTGAACTCACACTTGCCCATTTCAAGATTTACTATAAAGCCACGATAATCAAGAGAGCATGATGTTTTGAAATGAATGAACACATAAATAAATGGAACAGAACAGAGAGTCCATGAACAGATCTACACAGATACAGTTAACTTGACCTGGGTCAAAGGAGTAAAAGCACATCAACGCAGAAAAAATCGTTTGTTTAGTTTTTGGTCTTTAGTCATTGTCAGCAAATGGGGGTACAAATGGACAACCACAAGAATTTTTTACACAAACTTTGCACCTTAGATATAAATTCACTCAAAAGTACTCATTGCCTTAAATATAAAATGCAAAACTATAAAAATTATGGTGGGGGACTTAGGAGAAAATCTACATGGGTTAAAGTTCGGTGATTAATTTTCCTATATGACACAGAAACCATGATCCATGAAAAAAATGACAATATGAACTTTAATTAATTTATACTATCCACTCTGTAAAAGACTGCATTCAAAGAATGGAAAGGCAAGCCACTGGCTAGGAGACTATGTCTTCAAAACACTTATCTGAAGAAAGATTTGCATGAAATGTATACAAAGAACTAGTAGAACGCCACAATAAGAAACTAGACTTCCCAAATTAAAATAAATAGGCCAAGACAAGTAGATACCTAACCAAATAATATATATAAATGGGAAAAAACCATGTATAAATTGCTCAACATTGGGGAATTATTGGAAAACAGTATATATTGCGCACTAGGGAAAAGCACATTAAAAAAATAAAGATTTTTTTAAAAAGCAGCTAGGAATTAAAGATGATATCATACCCAGTAATAACTATTGCAGACTAAATGCTGCTGTCTTGCTTGATGGTAAAAATTTACAAGATCAGATCAGGGACAAAATAAGAATGTCCCCTTTCACTGCTGATGCCCATCATTCATCTCTACAGTGTGCAAATAAGTAAATTAATAAGGTGGAATCAAACTTAGCATGTTTGTAAACATTTGTGAGACTCTACCTGGCAAATTCAGGAGAATCCACTAAAAACCAGAAAGAAAGCCAAGTCCTTTGCCAATTATAAGACAAATACACAAAAAGTGGTTCTCACAAACACCCCTTACCAGTTAGAAAATGTCACAGAGAACAGAGAGGGCACGTTGGTGGTTCCAGGGACACCTGGGTGGCTCAGTCGGTTGGGGATCCAACTCTATCTTGGCTCAGGTCTTGATCTTCAGGGTCGTGACTTCAAGCCCCACATATGGAGCCTACTTAAAACAAAACCCTGCAAACAACAAACCAATAGCTACAAAAACTCAACAAGAAGTAGGGGACCTTGAAGAAAACTAAAACACTACTCAGGTTCGAGACCCAACTGTAGCTAAAGCAAAATCAAAGGAGGGGTGCTCCCCAGAGTTGGAACTGGGAGCGGGGAGGTCATACCCAGAAGAATTGCAGGTCATAACTAGAGGAACTGAAACCTTACGGGGCAGAACAGGATCTTCGGCACCCCCAGGACTGTTTGTGTTAGGACCGCAGGGCACAGGTGTTGGAGTCTGCACAGCTCCAAACCCACAGGCTTGCCAGTCAGGGTCACAGTCATCACAGAGTCATATATGTAGGGCAGCGGTTTTAGGATATGCAAGAAGTAATTGTTTCTGATGCACACACAGGCACTGCGGGGTTAGTGGTGGGGCTGTGCACCTCCTTTATCATCTCTGCGTCGGCTTCCTGCTTTCCTGCCACAGACTGTCTTTCTTCTCATGGTGGAGAGCACCACGCCGGGCAGCCGCACGTTCAAGTCCGTCTTCCTCTGTGGAAGGATTCCTTCCTTAACAACAATCAGGAGGATCGTGGGAAAGGTTGCTTTGGGTCCCGGCTGGGGTCTTGCATTCATCTATGAAACATGAGTGCCTGCGTTTGGCTTAGCCCCTGGTCAAAGGTGCAGGCAAGCTGTTTTTTCAGCTATTTTATGCAGGTTGCTTGGGTGATAGCGGGTAGGAAAAATTATAGCTACAGACAGAAGATTTGAATAAATGTAGGGATGTGCCATTTTCCTTGATAGGCTGGCCCAAAGTGTAGAGATGTAGATTTCCCCCCAAGTTAGTTTATAAATTTCACACTCTGATTCAGAATCCCAGAGGGAGTTTGGGGGCTCCTTGTCGTCACACTTCTAAAGTTCATCAGAGTAGCAGACATACGTAGTGAGATTAGCTCAGAAAAATCTGCCCAGGGTCAGGAAGCCTGCTTAATGTGTGTATTTTTCATCTTGGTATTAGTTTATCATCTGTCCTAGGCTTAAAATAAGATCCAATGTTGACACCTGATTTTTAAGGCTCTTCTCCTAGAACAGTTTTTATATAAGTCAGGGAACTAGGAGCTCGGTATTCAGAGATCTAACAGTTGACACCTGATTTTTAAGGCTCTTCTCCTAGAACAGTTTTTATATAAGTCAGGGAACTAGGAGCTCGGTATTCAGAGATCTAACATCTGATACTCTAATGCCACTCAGATTATTTTGAGTGCTGGCTCTCCACTAGGTGTGTGGGGTTTCCTTAGACATAGAAGGCTTACTCCCTTCCCACCTATTACTATACTCAGCTTTTCCAGCCAAAGACAGGCATTAGACCTTATGAGTTTGTTATCATTCCATATGATTCGGGTAATCGGTTTGCCAACATGAAAAGAGCCGGAAGAAGGTACAAATGATCTGATCGGAAACTACAAGTATACAAAAGAAAGTGGGGGTTGGCTGATGGAGATCTGTAGTTACTGCACATCCCTGGGGGAGATGTGGATGACATAGGTTTTAAATATCAGGACCTCTGTGCAGTAGTAGTAAGAACCTGGAGTTGTACAGAATTTTCAGACGCCAGAGATGACTTAAGAGAGAGCACATGCTGACCACCTCGCCAACGGAGGAATGAAGAGATGGAGAGGAGGGGCGCCTGGGTGGCTCATTCGGTGAAGCCTCTGCCTTCAGCTCAGGTCATGATCCCAGAGTCCTGGGATCCAACCCCAAGTCGGGCTCCCTGCTGGACAGGGAGTCTGCTTCTCCCTCTGCCCTTCCCCCAACTCGTGCTTGCTCGCTCCCTCTCTCTCTTTCTCTAAAATAAATAAAATCTAAAAAAAAAAAAAAAAAGGACAGAGAGGAAATGTCAGTTTAAAAAAAATAGTGGTTGCATGGGAAGTAAATGCAGGTTAGAAAAAGCAACATTTGTGATTTTGTGTTTGTAAATGGCACTGTTCTTGGGAAAGTAAACCCATGCCTGAAAAGGAAAGCGAGTGTGTAACGCATGGTAATGCCTTTGTCGGGATGTGTCATGTCCAGTTTCTTTGGCTTTGGAAACAATGGGGGAATTTTCAACCCTGGAAATTTGTTTAAAGAGAAAAAAAAGGCGAGATGAATGTTTGTCTTATGTGATTTATGTTCATACCTAGTTTGGGTTCCAGGATCTCAGCTAGATAACCACATACAGCCCTCTCCATCTCCAAGTGTCGGCTGGTTGATTAAGGCAAACCCAGACTGAAAGTCAGGGAGTTTACACGGCATTCACAGTGACAAAGAATTTGAAAGGATGACCTTTAGAACGAGAAGCAGCCCAGCTCCCCTGACTGGAGGCCAGAAGTAGCACGTTAAACAGTGTAAGAACAAAGACTGAAACAGGCTGTCCCCTCCTCCTCTCAGATCATGGCTTTTTACAGCTCAAAATCCATTCCTCAGTTTGCCTTGGAAATGATATGCAGTTATGTATGCTAAGACCCAGCATTCAGTGCGGCATATGTTTGGAATTAATCACGGAACCACATTTGCCCCAGCTGCAATGCTGGAGCTCACAGAAGTGTGGAAACAATGTTGAGATATGCATCTAGAAGCAAAGGTCAGGCTGCCTGGGCCAAGAATCATGTCGGGGAGAGTGTGTCTTGGTCGCCAGGGCCATCTAAAGTCCAAATACATGAACCCAAATGGCCCTCAGACCGTGAACCCCCAAGGCCAGAGGAAATGACCTTCCACAAACTGGGGGCCAGCAAAAGTGAGGGAGCTCACAAAACGCTGACAAGAGAAAAACCAGGTGGGAAGGTTAGCCCATCTGGCTAATTGGTCACAGACTGTAAATTCCCCTCCAGCCACATCTGCCCTCCCTACTTAGGAGAACCTGGGTTTTCTGAGGACTTGCAGAGAAACGTTTGCAGGGATGGGTGCCACTAAGTTAAAGTTGAAGGACAGAAATATGTCGGCTTACGGAGCATTCGTGGGAGAGGCAAGAGATGAGACAGGAGCGGGACAGGGTGAGGAGGAGGGTGGAAAGCCACTCAGGAAATCCTGGACTAGTTCCTCCGTCAGCCTTTTGGTTGCCAGATTCTGTCCTGTGCCTGTGGGTCCCGGGGGGCCAGCCCAGGGCCCAAGGTGCAGGGATCAGGACATTCCCTCTCCAGCTCCCGCCCCGCCAGCTTACACACTCGTACACGTACTCACATGCACTGCTCTTCTGTCATTGCCTGTCTCCGGGGTCTGCTGTCTTCTGCTCTAGAGCACAGGAATCCCGAGTTCATTCACGCTCACATACCGGGGACAGAAAGTGTCCTCCCAGCCAGCCATCTTGCCATTTCAGATGCGAACAGACTAAGAGACTGACAGGTTCCTAAACAGAACACCCTGCTGTGGAATTTCAGGCACCCCGAGCCCAAAATCCTGGGAGGGAAGACATTTGGGAGTAGAAAGGAAGGACTTCTTTCTACTCGTCAGGCTACCCCCAGTTAAGTGACTGTTTGGTCTGGCCTTGTTCGGTACACGGAGGTTACTTGGTATATAAGCATGCTGCTCAGAATACACCAGGGTCCCCAACTGTCCCTGTCTTCTGATTGTGTCCCTAACAAACGTTGCCTGGCCCCAGAGCCCTTACTCGGCTTGTTTGAGAATTGAGAGATTCTCTCTCTCGTGTGCCGACCAAAGAAACTTCCAGATCTGTTCCGCTGCCTCCGTTAGCTCCATTTGAAACTCGGAGCTTAGTTGGCATTTTAAGTAGATGAAGAGCCTGTCCGTTAAACCATTGTGGTGGGCAGGGTGGCAGAAAGGGGATCCTAATGCTGAGTTGCTAGATTCGCAGGTGTATCGGGAGCGGGATTCAGCGTCTCTTTTTCTTGAGTCTGCACCAAGCTGTGTAAAAAATGATGCAGGGCTCGACCATGTGTGAGTCAGGTTTGGAACTGCAGTCACAGGCAGGACAGGTCACCGTAGGAGTAATAGGCTCCCTGTGCGCTGGGCCCCGGGCAGAGGGCGCCCTACGCGTTACACCGTCTGACCTTCACATCTGCCCTCCACAACAGGTACATGTGTTGTCTCTGTTTACAAGAAACGGCAACTCAAGAGTCCACTGAGCTCTTCCCCAAGCAACTTTGCTGTGTGTGAGTCCTTTGCTGTGTCTGTGTTATACTACAGCAAAATTTATGTGTGTTTAAAAAAAAAAAAAGAGAGAGACCAGTGAAGCCCAGAGAAGTTAAGTGTCTTGCCCCGAGTCCCCAAACTGGCACCAGAGGCAGGAGTCAGCCACCACATTTGTCCCCCTTTGAAACCCACTTAGCTTCTCCTCTGTGGCGCTAACCCTTCCCGTTTAATTACACACGATCATACATCGTTCACACAAGTGAGCGGAATTGTACTCTCTTCCGCTGCCAGTCCATCTTTTCACGTCATCTTCTAGAAATGTTCTTGCTGTTATAGTGTTCTCTCTTCATGATTTACTTCTTTGTTCCCCCCACCCAAGCTATATACTTCTTGATTGTTGGGTCAATGAGTGAATAAGTCTTGTTGTTACGTTTACGCTAAAACACACGTTTCTAAGACCATGTCCTAGACTCATTTGTTTCTTTGTCTATTCCGTGAAATTATGAGATGTTCGCCACCTGCCCAGACTAGGAGTATAAAGTTGAAGAAGATGGTGTCTTCTTTCAAGAGGCTTGGTGTCTAAGGGGCAGACGAACTTATGTCTTTAAAAAGAAGGGGCAGACAGACTCACTACAGGTTCCCAGACAGAACGTCTTCATGTAGAGTGGGAGCATCCAGGAGGAAGTGGCAAGGCTAGGTGAGAAAGGCCTGACGGAGGAGGTAACTCGGAGTGTGGAGAGATGAGCGAGTGTTGGCCAAGGGGCAAGGCCACGGCTCACTGTGTCCGTCTGCCAGGGCTTCCTTAACAAAAACCATGGGCCAGGTGACCGAGATAACGGAAATGTGTTTTCTCATGGTTCTGGAGGCTGGGATCAAGGTACTGGCTGCACTGGTTTCTGGTGAGGCCTCCTCCTTGCATTGTCCTCCCATGGCCTTCCCTGTGCCAGGTGTGAGGAGTAGGGAGGAGGAGGAGAGGGAGGAAGGAGAGGGAGATGGAGACAGAGCAAGAGCCCTCCAGTGTCTCTTCCTCTCCTTATAAGGACACCAGCCCTGTTGGATGAGGACTCCCAGCCTTATAACCTAATTTAATCTTCATTACCTCCTTAATCAGTCACATGGGGGTGAGGGCTTCAATGTACAAATTGGGGGGGCACATAAGTCAGTCCATCATGCACACCAACACCCAGGATTCCCTGCCCCCCCCAGTTCCCCCGATCCCTCCTCGTGAAGGCACCCCACGATCCCTCTGTTCATGCTTGTTTTCAGAGTCCTTTCCCGTGCACCCTGCCCGCGCCCAGAAGCCTTAGCGCAGTGATTCAGTCTTTCCAGTCTGCTCTTTGATGTCTGTTGCAAAGAGCATAAGGCTGACACAGCTCTGACTTGCAAAACACCAGGCGTCGGCTGTTCGTTCCACCGTCGTCCAGGGCTGGCCGTGGTGGGGAAGCAGCAGCTGCCTCTGCCCTCACCCCAAGGAATCCCTTCTGTATCTGGCTCCCCGCAGCATTAAGGGTGCGACACCGTGAACAAAGGAGACTTCTCCCACTTCTCCTGTAGCAAGCGACTGCAGAGTGCAAAATACATCGTGATCGTAAAGGCTCTTTGCAAACTACAGCGTGCAGGATTCAGTCCAAAAGCAGTTAGAGTCTTGTGCTTATGCAGCCGTGTTTTCCAGGGGTGAGGGATCATCAGACCCTCTCCCATCCCCTGTGTCACTGTAATCAGATAACCCAAAAGGCCCTTCCCTTCACCAGGTCTCCGAGAATTCTCCAAAGCCGTCTTACCACTCACACGCACCCTTCTCGCGCGCTCAGGTTATGATGTGGTCGTTTTCAATACTAGTCTCTAAATTCCAGCCCTCTGTGTAGCCTTCCTGGCCTGACGGGGGAGGAACAAACCACTTCCTTTTGGGGGGGGAGCTTGGGAGGTACGGGGCCCTGGGGGAGAGCCGCACAGCCCGACTGTGGATCTGAGCCCCCCTCTGTTACTTCCCAGCTGTGTGACCTGGAACACCCCTTTGTTTTTCCTTTGCCGGAAGCTGAGGGTGTGGGTCGTCTCGCCCCTGACAGCTGCAGTGTTGGCCATGGAGCCTTGCTAACTTGACCCTGCAGCCAGCAGAGAGCTCCTCGGGACAAGGGTGGCACAGCGCAAGGAGCGAGAGAGAGAGACATCCCTCTGGTGGTAAGGTTTGTGAGGATGACCAAGTTAAGACACAAGAACAACGCTTGGCCCCCATTAAGTGCTTCATAGGTCCTTTTCCTCCTCCATCGGTAGACCTGGAGGAACGTGGCTATGGAGGCGTGTGCTGTTACTTAAAGACTCGACCCAGTTCCAGAATGTTGCTGTATTGAATTTGTTTGCCCAACCGACCAGTACCCATCATGATCGTTACGAAGACTTCAAGCTCTGTCCCGTTTTCTGGCAGATTCCCTTCATCTGTGTTGAAAATAGTCTCCGGATGGCCAGCTCGCTGGCCCAGCGTCAGGCCCTGTGCTTGAGGACGGGGCCGGGGGACGGGGTCACGGCATTTGAATACTCAGGGGCTCCTGAGCATTTGGAGCTCAGGAACAGAGGGGCAAGAGGAAACCAACTGCCTTTTGCAGACCTGCGGCCAGGAGTGAGCGTTTCCAGGCTGAAGGGGTCCAAATGCACAGCTAAGGGGACTCTTCCCCGAGTTGGGTGGGAGGAGGAGGAGCTTTCTGTCTGGCCTGGGCTCAGAGGGGAGCAAGCTGGAGGGTAGGCTTTCACAGGTAGCCGGAGAAACACCTGATGCTCTCCCTTTATTGTGTCTGCTGAGTGGTTCTCTTTCCCAGCCTGTGTTGTGTTATGAAAGAGACAAGTTTAATAAACAGATTCTATTTTTATTCCGAGCCACGGCTTGGAAGAGCATTCCGTCTCCCGACCGGGAACCAGGAGCCCCCTTGGCCCTGTGCGCCTGTTACTCTCTCTGCCGCCACTTGGTGGTGACATACCGAAGCTTGCAGGGGAGGTCTCCAAGCCAGTCCACGCTGAAGCCCCACCACCGGGCACCACCGCTGAGACCGTGCTTGGACTCTCAGGATGCCTCTGCCCTTACCCTTCTGAGATTCGTGTTCAGGGACCCCTTGTCTGATGTGTCCCTCTGACCACGCAAAGAAGCTGCTTGTTCCCGAGTCCCAGTTCTGGTCTGGTTGGCTGGCAGCTTCCAGTCCTTGGGAACACATAGGCGTATGAGGAAAAACAATCCTGCTTCCCCTCAGTTCAACTAAGGCAAGGCTGGAGAATTTCAAACAGAACTGTTTCTTGGAAACAACAGCAAAATATACACAACAGCATAAATAAATGGGTAAACTCACGGAGTCTGGCCGGCCGGGATTACGGATGGAACAGCGCGCTGGGCTGACCGGCCAGCAAGCCTTCCAGACTGTCCAGAGAGCCCCGTTCCTTCTCCCACCTTGGAACCTAAGAACCTTGTAGAGCGGATTGGAATGAGGACAGCCCAGCCACGATCCCAGGAGAGATTTTATTTATACTTCATAAACTCTGTATTCCAAAGAAGATATGGAGTAGTTTATGATAAAATATGTGTGTGTGTGTGTGTGTGTTTAACATCAGCACGGCTGAAGAAATCGAAAATGTTTACCTGTAGACAAGAGCATAAATAGAATATATCAAGCACTAAATTACTCTCGTGCTGAAACACCAAATTCAGCGCCAGGAAGAGAATCCTGGAAAACCAACGTGCAAAAAGAATTGTCACCTATTTATTTACCCAGTTACAATACTAACAGAAAAGAAAGGGACAGTGCTTTCCAAGAAGGGCTAGCTCTGTCCTGGCCTGAGTATTTGCCGCGGTGCTGGCAGCATGTTAATTCAACAATGATTTTGTAGAACACCCAGAAACTGCTCAGTCGATGAGCAGGGTTTGTGTTGATACTCCTTTTAGATCTGATAGGCTCCTCCTCCCTTCCCAGAATTTGCTCTCCGTGGCTCTGCTGCATCTCCTTCTTGTGGCTGACCTTAGGTCAAATGGGAAAGCCCCCCAAGGGGTGTCCCCCCCCCCCGCAGACTACACTAGAAGGGAATGAGCCTGGGGTGAGGGTTGGATGGGGGGCAGTCAGCACAGCCTCAGAAGGTGGGCGCCCCGGACTAGTGAGCCGTGTGCTTCCGTGTAGGTATATACAGGACATAGAGATGATGATTCCGTTATTTGCTCATGCCATGGAGAGTTCGAGATGTCCTGGATTGAAAAGAATGCCTCTCAACCAGAGATCGGGACTCTCCAGAGGCTCCTTGATGTTCCTTCCCTGTGCAGTAGCACAATGGGATCTGAGATGCTTCTCCTGCAGTTTGGGGTGAGCTCAAAAGTCATATGATCATCAGTGTGTGGTCAGCTTGTTGAAATCTTTTCTGTGTGTGGCCATGTGCCGGCAGGACAGCCAAGCAGAGACCGTTGAGAGTCTGTGTTTCTCTTCTCTCTCTTGCACCCGGGTACTGGGTCTGATCCGTATGGTTCAGATGGGGGTGGAACTCACCCCCCGCAGCCCCCCACCCCTGCTGCACAGGTGCCCTTGATCCCCATGGCCAGCAGGCAGGGGGAGGCATTTCACACAGACTCTGGCCTGTGGATGACTCAAAATAGTGTCCAGGCATAGTTCACAAAGACAGAAGTGCAGGGTCCATTTCAAACCAGGAACAGAAAGCCTCAGTGACCTGCCCGACCTCCCTTCCCCCAGGCCCCGGTCCTCCGAGGAGAGCGCTTTCAGCTCCTCCTACCTGTTTCCCCTGGATCGCACTGTCTTCCTTCTGCAGAATATGCTTGTACTCCTAGGACTTGATCTAACTGCGGTTTGAGATGTTGTCTGTTAACTTCTGCCACGGAAGGTGGACTTCGTCCTTTCCCCGGCTGCCCCCCACACCCTCCCGCACATGCACGCACACGCGCGCACACATCCCTCCTCTGCTCCCAACATAGTTCAATCACAGTTGTTAGGTAGATCATGGTTCAGCATTTTCATTTTGACCATATCGGTGTCTTTCCCCAAGCCACGTAGCTTACTATAATTAGACTTCCTTTCCAACCCAGTATTTTGGTTTTCCTGGACTTAGTGTCATCCTTTCCCTTTGCTTCTCGTAATTCTGGCCCTGAATTACTACGGAGCTGAGAAATGCCTCTAGATCTGTGAGATACACACCAGTGGACCCATCTTGTCCGTATTCTGCTCTCTGTTCGGGATCAGCCCTCCTGAGCCCCCAGCTTCCGTTTGAACCCAAACTGCGAGATCTCCAGGCCCCTTGCCCCTCCACTGCCCTGGGACTTTAATGTCTTCCTGAGACTTTTCTCCCCTCGCTCTCCCCTCAGAGCTCCCTTCCTTGGAACTCATATCTTCTTCCTTGGTTTACCTCCTAGCTCTCTGACGGGGACTGCCTGAGAAGCGTATTTCTTGAGATACAGCATGTCTGAAAATACCCCCTTTCTGCCTCGCGCAGTTTAACAGATCAACTGCTATAGAATTTTCGGCCAAGGACGATTTGTGCTCCGAACGCTAAAGGCATCTTTCATTGTCTTCTGGCTCCCAGTAGTGCTCTCGAGAAGTCCAGTGCCATTTTGTCCTGAGTCTTGTTACATGTCCTGCTTTGCTTTTTAGAGCTTTTCCTTAGCATGAACATTCTGGATCTCACGCGCAAGGCCTTTGAATAATGCCAGCCCCCTGTCCTGGTGTTGGCGACTTGGTGAACCCTTCCGGCTGGAGTTCATTGCCTTTGTCCTGACCATTTTTTCTTCTGTTAGAGCTTTGATAAGTACTTCCTCTCCTTTTCCTTTCCTTTCCTTCTGGCACATTCTACATTCATGGTTGGGTCTTGGGCCTCCTGGTTTAATTTTGTCAATTTCCCTGGGGCACCTGAGTGGCTCAGTCAGTTAAGCATCTGCCTTCGGCTTGGGCTGTGATCTCAGGGTCCTGAGGCTGAGCCCCACGTCAGGCTCCTTACTCAGCAGGGAGTCTGCTCCATCCCCCTGCTCATGCTTTCTCTCTCTCTCTCTCTCAAATAAATAAATCTTTCTAAAGAAATTGTTGATTTCCTTGTTTTCTCTCCTGTTTCTCATTCCTTTGTGTTTTTGTTCCTTTCCGGAACCTTTCTTCATCTACTTCTTCACATCCATCCCTTGGTTTACTGCCACTGCCTTATTTTTGTAACTTGGGTTTTCTGATTTTTAAATGGTACTCAGTTCTGGTTTCAGAGACACAAAATCTTTTAGTAGACATTATATCTCTGAGGATATCAATTAGTGTTTCTTTGACGGTTTCTTCTGTTGTTTGCTTCATCTTTTCCCTCAATTCCTTTTCATGGTTTTGGTGGGGGATGGTTGGCAGGGAGAAGGGGGAGTGATTTGGGGGGGGGTGTTTTCTTTTTCTCTTGCGTCAAATGTCTAGTGATGCTTGGCTACCCATTACTGTTTAAGAATGAAACACCAAAAGACACCCAAAAGTTGTATATGCATCAGTGGGGTTTCTTGAGTTGTAACTTTGCCCGGAGGACGATCAGACAGGGAAGGACCTAGTTATTTTATTGGGAACCCCAGATGTCCCCCAGCAGGCTTTTTCTTGGTTGGTCCCTTTCTGCCAAGGGGAGACCTATAGTCCCCTGTCTGGTGAATAGAAGCTTAGCCAGCGGCATCTGGGAGCCCAGTAGGGGGGACGGGATAGCCAGCTCTCTGGTCCACATGAAAAGTTTTATTTAATTTCCCTATTTTCAACCTCTCACCTAATCTCTTCCTTCTCCTGTGCCTGCTGCCCCGTGTTTAGAACTCCTCTGGCCCAGTTTCTCCTCTGAACCTCTTTCCCGAGAGGATAGTGGGGAGGTAGCTGCCTGGTCGTGGAGGGTGACAGAAGGGGGTCCGGGATGTAACTGAGGCTCATGTCATTTGTAACCAGCCCCCCCTGTTTCCAGCTCTGCTTTCAGAACTACCTCGTGCATCCCCACTCCTGAGCCTTTCCAGGGGCCTGGGGTACCAGTCAACTTCCCACTTTGGATTCCTACCCTGATCCGTTGTTACCATCTGTGCCCTGTTGTCCACGGCCTGACTGTCTTCCCACATTTTACTGACCCGTCTGAGTGGGTATCGCCTCCTCCCTGTTCTTTTGGTTTATAGACGAATCCCTTTCTTCTCCGTCTCTCGGGTGGGGGGATGTGGTGGGCAGGTACAACCGTGGGTGTTGAGTTTTACCAAAGTCAGCATGTGCCATACGTCGTCCTCCCCAGTCCCCCTCACACCCCCTCAAGGTGGTAGGTGGTCTTATTCCCATACTGCAGCTAAGGAGTGAAGACCCCAGAGGTCAAGGCCCTCTGTCAAGGTCACGTAGCGGATCAGTGGCAGAGCCGCGATTCCAGTCCAGGTATACGCCTCTGAAAGCCGCTCTTTTGACCACATCACACATCTTTCTGATGCTCTGGGCTTGCTCAGGGATTCCTCCTCACCACACCGCACAGTATTAATCAGGAACACATACCACACACATTCCCTGGGGGCCATGCAGTCCAGCTAAGAGAGCGGGTTTTTTTTTCTTCCTTTGTTCCCCGAAGCAATTATTTCTTTATTTCATTTCAAGACCCGGCCTCTGCAGCTGCCACAGACAGCTTAGAGTTATCTGAAGGCGGAAGACCAGAACCAAAGCCATGCGCTTACAAGCCATCCAACTTGAAAGATGTGTTGAGGTAAAATACCACTGCAGAGCTTCCTCAGCAAACCTTTTTTTTGGCTTTTTCTTTCCAAACTGAAAGACAACCATTTGCACTCTTCATGCGTAAGAATCTTCAGCTCTGGCCGTGTTCAAGAGATTTTTTTCTTTTTTTCCCCCCTTTGGTAATTTCCCACCCCAACGAAGCAGACAGTATAGTCTTCCAAAGCCAAAATAATGGTGTGTTGCACATCGATATTTACAAGTCAGAGAGGAGTGCCTGTGGGTGGGCTGAACCACGTCCCTTCCCTTGTCCCTTCTGGAGAAGCAGCCTGCCCGTGCTAAGGCAAGTTTATTTTCATTCGGAATCTTTAAGATGCGAATGAGAGCCCTGTGGGCAGAGATGAACTGCCGGGTATGTTGGGAGTTCAGCCGCTTAGGGGAAAGGCTGGGGTCGGACTACGTGGGGAAGCGTTCGAGTGTAGCTGTGCATCCCAGTTACGATCTTGCCCTATTTTTAAAATTTTTTTTAGCCCCACCAAGTCTGATATTTCCCTTGGCGTTCCCGGAGAGCGAGGTCCGTACAGTTATTGGCAAGGGCCCCATGCAGGAATGTGGGCTTTCCAGAAGTTCGTTACAACTTTTCAGAAGTATTGAGCAAAATTAGTCATGTTTGAAGGGAAAATGGGAAGGTGTTGTTTGTCTTTGAAGTATTTGTTTCTCTAAGCATGAGTGCCGTAGCAGCTGGTGGTGGAGACAGGTTTGTTTCAAGCAGACCTCATAGGGAGCTGCGTGTTCGTCCCCAAGCGGCCAGTGACAGCTTTATTCGTGATTTCTAGGTGCGATCGCCCCAAGCCATGACCGGTCCAAAAGACATTCTGCCACTTTTCCCTAAGGCTATTGTCGTTGTACCTCTCCGTGTCCTAGATCGTGGGTCGGGGCCAAAACGGCATCTTGGCTGTGCTTTGGCCTTAACCCTGGCCACTGCTGGGGCCCTGGAGAAGTGGCCCAACTAGGGTAGATCAGGAGCGACAGGAAGCAGCCCGGGGCTGGGGAGGGCGGGGGAAGGGGGAGATGTTCCGGATGCCCCAGATTTGTATCAGCACTGCGGACCTTTCCGGGGCTTCCTCCTGATTCTGGTTGTCTGTGTCCAGCAGCACCGAGGGCAATGTTTCTGTCAACTAGATGTCGGCCGAGGTGCTCGTTGAAAACGCAGATCTCCAAGCCCCACCCCAGGCTTAATGAACCTGCCACTCCAGCTGGTGGGACCTGGGAATGTGCTTTTCCCTCCCGGCACCATCACCTCCCCCCACTTTTCCCCGCCCACCCCTCCCCCATGATTCTTAGGCAGATCATCTTATCCAGGGACATATTTTTCAAACTTCCTTAATGATAAGAATCACGTGATAGTCTTTCTAAAAATACAAATTCCTGAGCCCCATCCCAGGTCCACTGGCTCGGGATCTCCAGCAGGGCGGGGGCCCGGGAAGCAGGGAGAAGGGAACCTAGCATTCCAGAAAACTCAAGATCCGGAGGCCAAGGTTGCCTGCTGGAAACCATCAGAGAAAAGAAATCAAGCCCCACCCATGACTTGGAAAGACTTTGCATCTGGTAATTAAAAGACAAGTTCGACACCTAGAAACTAGAAAGACTGAGGAAGACTGGGGGTCTTCGGGCCCCAGGCAAGTCATGCCAGAAAGTTCCTTCAGTTACTTTTTCCCATTTGCCTGTCACATTTCTGAAAATCATTTTTTTTTTGTTTTTCTTTTAAAGATTTATTTATTTGAGAGAGACAGAGCGAGCAAGCGAGCGGGGAAGAGCAGAGGGAGACAGAGAATCCCAAACAGACCCCCCACTGAGCATGGAACCTGATGCTGGGCTCTATCTCACAGCCCCGATATCCTGACCCGAGCTGAAATCAGGAGTCAGAAGTTTAACTGACTGAGCACGCAGGCGCCCCACCATTCTGAGAATCTTTGAAGCTTTCTAATTCTGCCAAGCTGAGCTCAAGATAAAAAGTCAGTCTGTATTTTCCGCTGGTGGAAAAAAAGATCTAGGGATAATTTTAAATTTATTTTCTTTCCACTAATCATTTCAAAAAGTACGTTTCACTTGCCTTGACTTCTCAAAAGCAAGAGTAGCTTTTTACACTTTTAAAGAAAAAAATTTTTAAACACCTGTCACTTCTGGTGTCTTCTGAAGTTCTCAACTTCGCCTGTATGTAAACTGTGAGCCTCTAGGGTCCGAACAAACATGTATTGTGTATCTCTGTCTCCCCGGGTGCAGGTCGATGTGTAGCATGTGAAATGAATGCTACACAGATTTGGAGGAATATATTTTATTTCCCTTGCTAAGTTTATTTTCTTTAGCTGGAGACTATCAGTGTGAAATTTAACCTTTTTTTCCCCCCCTTTTGGAGAGGCCTCTCACATGTGCTTGATTACTGGTTTATTAATTTGAAGATTTATGGAGGGGCAAAAATGCTGATTTTTTTTTCTTCAAAAAAAAAAAAAAAGTCAGACTGAGAGACAAAACATGAAATTGTACATACCTGCAAAGAGATGTCCAGATCCCCTGTATCCTGGTGAGGAAATTTCATTGCATAAATGGGTTCCTATTAGTTGATGGAAAAATTAAGTTAACTGGAATCCCCAGTTCGCCAATCGTGCCAGCTAACTGAGGTATTAGTGTCCTGTTTAAACTCTTGGCGCTATTAAATTAAATGGTCATGACACGAAACCTCAGAAAAGTCTTATTGTTGTCTAGAAAGATTGTGTACAGGTGTTGCTGGCCTGCTTTAGAATAAAAAAGGCTTCAGTATTCTCAAAAATCATTTCCTCTCCTGAGGAAATGTACCATAGTAAAATAGTCTTTTGCAGTACAGTAATTGCCGGCTCTCGGCTTCAAAAGAAAATCCTTGAATATTATTCAGGGTTACTGTTTCCACCAGGCTCCGCTGAATGGATGGCCTTTTTGCGTTTGATTAATAAAATGACTCCAGAAAATAAAAGGAACTCTCATTTAATCCCTCCAGACAGAAGTTGTTGGAAACATTTAGCTGCTCAAGAAAATTGTTTTTAAATTTTAAAAGACGCGCGCCGTTTAAGCTTTGAGAACGAAGGGAACCATTCCATGCGTCACCAAATCTTGGCACGCTGAGTACTTTGCTTGAGTTGATACCTTCACCCCATGAAATGCAAACTTGGAGAATTTTTATTGCAAACACAGAAGGTTAAATATTTATAGAAAGGGAGAAAACTCCTTCGTATAAGAAAAGGCAGTTCTAATTATCCACAACTTTTTGTCAGCGTCAAAAATATTCTCTGATGGTGCGAGGTTCCCAAGTTACCCTGGGCTGCCCTGAGAGCTTCGTAAGATAAGTCTCTCAGATGCTTATCACCAGGGTCACAGTTCAGGGATCTGTTTGCGAACACCCCATTTTTCCTCTTGAGGATGCCCCACCGCCCACCCCGACCCCCCGGGAGTCCCTGTCTTATCTCTACACCAACCACAGACGAGCTCTTTCTTCCACTTGTGCTGACGTCTGGGATACCCATTTGCCAGAAGACAGATACACACATTTCTGTAGTTTGGGTAAAGAAAAAGAAAATTCACCCCCATAAAGCTACTCCCTCATTTCCTGAAGTCAGATTTGCGAGTGTAACTCTTGCTTGGACCATTTCCTTTGGATCCCTCCGGGTGGGTATTCTGCCACAGGTGATCGAGAGAGCGCCTAGGTTCTGCTCTCCCTAGAGAGGGAAAGCTAGCTCTCCTTTGGCTGACCTGTTTTCCGAACGCCACGATGAACAGCCGACTGCAAGGATCAGGACAACGAAGATGGTTACAGGTTAAGAAAACAGACCCCGCAGACGTTCCTGTGTTGTCGATAAAAAGGCTGGCTTTGGTCACATGCGTTCCTCTTGACAGCTGTCTTACCGTCCTCGGAAACAGTGTCACGTCTGAAGGAATGTGACAAATGAAGGAGCACATGCTCCAATATCAGAGAGGAGGGAGATTATAGTAAGAAGGTGGCATCAGTCGGGACGCCCGGGTGGCTCAGTCAGTCAAGTGTCTGCCTTTGGCTCCGGTCATGATCCCGGGGTCCTGGATCGAGTCCCACATTGGGCTCCCTGCTCAGTGGGGAGTCTGCTTCTCCCTCTGCCTCTTCCCTGCTGCTTGTGCTCTCTCTCTCTCTGTCTCTCAATAAATAAAAATCTTTAAAAAAAAGTGGGGGGGAGAAGGAAGAAAAGAAAAAAGAAAAGAGAGAGGCGTCAAGTGCCAACCAACGGTTTGTCAAATGTACAAAAGCATAAGCTGAATATCTGGGAGTGCTGGGGTAGAGGAGAGAAAACCGCAAAGCCGCAGTGGACTCGGCCTCCTACAGGAGTGTGGGAAGAGCCCAGAGAGGGTCTTGCTGGGGATGCCTTTACCAGCCATGACGCCAGACCTACCCCCAAGCCCTTATACTGCTTTATCACTCCAGGCTATGTGCCTGCTTCACATTTGGGGTATATAAAGTAGGTGGTGTTCTGCCTCCAACTCCCACCCCCAAATAGGACATTTTCCCCTAATGGCTTGCTAGCACCAAAGAAAAGTTCTCTATAATCCCAGTGGGTTATAGCAGTACTGTGCTGTCAGACTTGCTTGAAATAATCCCCAGGATGTCCAGACTTGGGCTCATGATCCTCTCCAGCCCTGCTTTTCCTTCTCTGTTTTCTGTTTGGATGAGCAGACCCACTGCCCATTCCTTTCTCAGGCCAGACACTCAGGAGTCATCCCTGGCTCTTCCCTCTCGCTCAGTCCACCATATCCCATCCAATGCCAACTCATGTGAGTTCTCCATCCTCAGTGCCTGTGCAAGCTGGGCACCCTTGTCCTTCTGTCCTTCTGTCTCCTTCTGGGACCTCCTGTTGCTCCCTGACTCGCCTCCTTGTCTGCAGATGTACCCCCTTCAAGTGCCTTCTCCACACTGAAGCCAGGGTGGGCTTTGTAAACCACAGATTTGCTCTTACCGGCCTGTCCCTCCAGCACTGCTGCCCCCGCTAAGCCTTCCAGAGATTTCCCCATGGCCCATGTTCCTTGTGACAATGCTTAGGGCCCCTGTGATCTGCTCTTCTCCTCATCTGCCCACACATGTCCACACACAACTGCAGTGAACCTCATGCAATTATCTTTTTGTGCTTTTGCCTTAATTCCCCTAAAATCTACTCCACTTTCTTCATCTGAGCCCTTGGGTTCCTTATCTGCAAGATGGGAATAGTCCAGTTGCTGCACCATAATTTGGCAGGTTGCTGAAACATTGTGTTGCTGTTTTTTTAATAGCATGTCCGTGTGAGTTTGGAGAGAGTCGACATGTGCGTAGCATTAAATCTTCCCATCTAGGAATATGGGAAGTCTCTCTCTCTCTCTCCATTTGAATTTCCCTTCATGGCACTCAGTAAAGTTACAGAACTTCCAAGATACCAGTCCTGTCCATTTTTCTTCATTCCTTTACTCTCCATTCATTAGTAGTTAAGCTTTTCTTCTTGTGTTTTCTGGTGTTTATGACTGCTTCATAAGAAGGTGTTTCATTGTTCAGTCTATTTGCTAACTGGCATCTTCAGCTCAGAGAGGTTTTCTATTGGTTATTTTGTTATTTCCAGGTTAGGCGCTTCGTCATCTGCATGCAAGCATTTGGTCTCTTCTAGTTCCTGAAGGGAAACCAAGGAACAGATATGGTTTGGCTTTGACAAAAGCCAAGTTGACAGTTAGGAAGGGTGTTGACTTGAGCTCCTGAAGGGAGCGGGGGTGGAGGGACACTGGATTGCTCTGTGGCAGGAAGATGGTGAGAAGTCCGTAGTTGCTTGCCTAGAACAAGGCAGGTGGCCGGGGAAGCAGAGATGGCCTGGAAGGTGTGTTGTTGGTCTTTGTACTAATACACGGTCTCTAGAACTCTGACCATCGGAGCTAGTCACACCTGCGTTCAGTTCCCAACACTGGCGAGCTGGGAAACCTTAGATCAGTTGCTCAACTCTTCTGAGCTTCGGGTTCCATCATGATGATCATCATCATCATCATTGTCATGCTTATCGTTGCCATCGTCCTCATCATCGTGATGGTATCTGTTCACAGTTATGGCCGTAGAGATGGTGTATCTGAGACTGTGGTCACAAGGCTTGGCACACGGGAGACCCTCAGTAAGTTCTGGCTGTTGCTGCTGCTGCTGTCCTCAGCGGGTAGTGACAGAACCAGACATCTCCCTTTGGTCCCCCTCCACCGACCCTTGGCCCTCATCTCCCGGGTCCCGAAGCTCTGCATTCCCTCCCTCCGCTGCCCGCCCTCACCTCCTTCTGCTGTTGCTCCTCTTCTGTACCTGCTGCTCTGCCTCTCGCATGACCTTTCCTCCCGAAGGTCTTCTTTGGCCTTCTGATCTGCAACCATCTCTCCTGCACCAACCAAGACCTGTCTGCTGAGCTCCAGGTTTCTACCACACACCCACATGCTTATTTGAGCTTTCAACCAAAGTCCCGCTGCAGCCGATCCAGAAGCCCCTGGTTTTCTCCGTTTCAGTGCATGGCACCCCATGGACCAATTATTCAAGGTAGAAATCTTGCTTCCCCTCCTTCCGTCACAGCCCCCCTCTCACCTGGATGCTGTCTGTGTTGGTTTTCTCAGAAGGGTCTTGTTGACTTGACCTGTACGCAGAGGCGGGCCCCTGCCGTCCAGGCTCCACACAGTGGCATGAATGATTGTATTAACATAAATGAGATGTTGCTCCTCCCCTGCTTAATTCTAGCCAATGGCTTCCCTTATGCTCAAAATGAAACCCACCTCCTGACCATGATCCCCAAGACCATGTAAAACTTAGCCCCCCGCCTTCTTACCAAACTCATCTTGATTTCTGTCCTTCTCATCAGCCAGTTCCAGCCACAGTTGGTGTCTTTCTCTCCATGCCATGAGATCCCCACTGGTACTGGTGGGCTGGTCTTTGCCCACCTTATCTTGTGACTAGAGCCTTCATCTGACCACAACATTAACATACTTCTTATCACATCTCGTTTGTTTCTTTTGTCACATTTGTCTATGATCTGTGGTGATTTCACTGTGTGATTATTTGAATGTCTGCCTCCCCCATTAACATGTTATAACCTTGGGGCCAGGTATGGCGTCCATCTTGAACATTGGTCTGTTCCCAGCGTCTAACATGGTACCCGGCTTAGAGTGCATTATTGATGGGTGGAGGATGACTGGCTTTCTTCTCTCTGTTCTGCCTAGACCCCATCATGGGCCCTCATTAACCCTCACCAGCTGTCATTTCTGGCTGTTTCTTCTCTTATACCTCCTCCCACATCCCTAGCTCCAGAAAGCTCCAGGCTTTGGTAGAGACATTCTCCAGAGTGACAAGGAAGTTAACCAGGAAAGGGTTTGCTCTGTACTCACCTTAACTCATGAAGACTTTCACCTGTGAACTCTGTTGATTAAAAAAAAAAACCAACAAAAAAAACAAAAACGACTTTCATCCTGATTAATTGTACGGACGTTGTAGCATCTGGATCTGAAATAGGGGTCGATATTAAAAGGGGGCTAAGACCAATTTTGTTCAAGTCTTAGGTATTTCACCGATGGCCTAAAAAGTCTATTTCAAAAGGGACAGAAAGCCTTCCAGCCATTTTGCTGATGACCCCAAATTTTGCCACTAGAAATTTGTTCCCTTAGTCAAAATCTGGTCTTTTAAGTGCATGTATCTGCAGTGTGACATAGATGAGCTGTATATGAATTAAGCTTTTGTTCCTTGGGGGAATCTTTCCACTGGTCACAAAAGAACAGAGACCTGCTCATATTATGACAATCCACAAAGGTAGATTTATTATAAGGACACCTAGCAAGTCCGCATTGGTCCTTATTTCCTAGTTCAAAAAGAGAAAATAATCTCTTCACTCAACTCAGCTTCATGTGCTGGGTCAGAAGCTGCTGGCCAGCCCATGGATCGGCTGACCTCTGTGTGCGCAAGTCACTATGGCTCGATGGGTAGTATCCTGAAGTATAACCATGGCTCATCGTCAGCCAGAACCTCGATCAAAAAAGAGCCCATTTGAAGGGGCTGTAGGCACACCATGAAACACGTCTTGTAAAGCCTTTATAACTGGGAAAGCAGAGGTTTATCAAGCTCTATACTGCATTACAGGGACCGTACCCAACAAATACACATACTACTGTTCTCCCCGTTCTGCGGGTGAGGCCCAGACAGGTGAAGAAAGAAGCTCGCTGACGGAGTGGGGCAGTCAGGATTTGAACCCAGGCCATCTGGCTGCAAAGCCATGGGCTTCAACACTCCTTACGTGTTGACCCTGTCCGAGTAAAGATAACATGAAAGCCTGTGTTAAGCAGTTGAAGGTGGGAGAGGCAGAGAGCGGCCGTGGTTCCTGGGATCATTTGTTTAATGTCAGGGGGAGCTCAGAGGGTAGAAGAGGGTAGAAGAGCCCAGACTCTCTCAGGTGAGAGCCAAGGGAAAGGACTCCCCATGAAGTGTGGAGTGAGAGTGGACACTTGCAAGGGAGGAGACCCGAGAGATCTCGGTCAGCCACTCAGTCCTCCTAGCACGGAGGGTGTCTGTGATCAGAAGCAAACATTTCAGTAGACCACCAACCGTAGTCGTCACATAACAAAGACTTTGGGGGTCCCCGTGACCTAGGGATATCGTGTAAAAAAAAAAAAAAGGTTGAATTTTACAGGGCTTTTTAAAAGCAAATATGGATATCCATAAATTTGGGGGTTTTGGGGGGACACTTACTGATAGAAGTGGGTGAACACAACAAAGCCCGTATCAGATCCCTTCTAGAACATTGGTTGAGATCTTACGGACACCCAGTGCAGCAGGCAGGTGACAAATCGGAACAAGAAGGCCCGTCGGTCATAGAACAAAGGCAGATGAGGTCAAAATACAAGAATGACAGCATGGCAGAGCCACCAGACTCCTTGGCAAGTTTGGCCATCTTAATAGGAAAAGTGGTTTTCTTGCAGAGAAGTCCCATGACCCGCGGGTTCTGGTCATTTCTCCAGAAGCATCAAGAGACTGAGATGATACAGTGCGGGTCATGACTCAGTGACTCCCATCTCACACTCGTGCCGCTGAACGAGTCCAGAAAGGCAGCAGCTCCCCCCAGTCCCAGAAGTCATGGACAGGGACCACTTAGAGCAGATCGCAGAGCACATCAGACTCCACGCCTGCAGGGCCACCAAGCTGAGGTCTGGCCACGTAAACACACGCCTGCTCCGTGGCAAGGCTGAGCGGCTTGGGTTTCCAGGGCGAGATTCGGAATGAGCGGGAAGTCGCCAAGGCAGCAAGGCCTCAGGCCAATTATGCAATTAGCCAAGAGCTGATGCTGGCCTCCACGTTTGTTTAGATAAATTTTGAAATCATCAGCGAGCTCTTGAGCCAGATTCTGCCTCTGCGAGGAGAAAGTCAGACGGTATAAACCTGCGAAGCGCCAGGCAGTATGGGTTGGGGACGAGTTCCGCCTCCTACCCCCCAGGCTGGAGCAGAATCCTTCCTGGGAGAGACCTCTGACTGTGTGTGGCCTGGCTTGGTCCTCCGGGGGTGGGGGAGTGGTGGCGGGGGTGGGGATGGCCCCGAGGTTGGCCCCTGGGGCCTCACTTCAGGACTCCCCCCAGACACCCCCATCCAAACTGGTAGAGGGGACATTAATGAGCAAAGACTGGAACTCCAGCAGAGGAGGAAGGCTTTCAGCCCCTTCATTCCAAGATGACGACCTTTTGGACCCAGAAAGGAGAACTGGGCTCCATTTGGTTTCATTCGAGGTATCCCGAATGCTTCCCACGTATCTCATTTATCCTCATGACACCCCAGAGAAGTAGGTTTGTTTGAGATTTATACAAAGTTATGATTATGCCTATAGATTCCAGTTCCTGCCTCGGTGTCATTCTGAACCCCAAGTCTCATCCCCATCTCACTTTTCCTAACATAACTAAGCCCTTTGGGGAACGAACCGGCTCAGGCTTTAGCCTTGCCAAAGGGCGATCCGCCCCCCACCCTTTCCTTTTTTGTTGTTGTTAAGTTTGATTTATTACTTAGCGTTCTAGTCAGGCCCGATGGATGTTCAGAATATTATAAATAATGCGGATTGAAAGGACCTTGCTGAAATGTTTATTGCATTCTTAGAAAGAGAACGAGGAATGGCAGGCGTAGGGAGCTTGGCCATGGTGATGGAGGGGTGTGCGGGGAGGTGGGGGGCATCTCTTGCTCCGAGGGTATTTTAGTGTGTCAATAAAAGACAGCGCTCCGAAAGGAAGGGACTTATATTACGGTCCTGCTATCAAGAATGCAGAAGCGTTCCAGCGGGCGTAAAGAATCCACTTCAAGAATGTGAGGGCCATAAGGAACTAATCATTAGACATTCCCTCTCTCATTTCCTTACCCACCATGCTGGAGGAAGGCTGCTAACACAGGGGCTGCCCAAGCTTTGAAACCAGCTCTCCAGCGGGCCAGCTTCGTGGCACCCTCTGGGAGGGCTGGCAGCCGCGTGTGGGTGACGGAGCGCCGCCGGTGTACTTACCACCCCACCCCGACGTGCCCAGTGCCTGCAGGCAGGTGAATCTTTGTTCTTCGGGTGCGTTAGAAATATGGGCGTTGGCCAAGATCAGGACCCGCCACGCGGGAGAGTGAGCATCACAGCGACCCCGTCTGCCTTCAGCCATCGCGTCGGAAGCTGGAGTCATCCCAGCTCCTTCCTGCTGTCCTTGTCCTCACTGGTGCTTCTTTCTGTCTTGGGCCTTCCCTCAGGCTCCCATGAGGAAGGAGAGTCAACATTGCTGAGAGTGGCGCAGACCATCTGGGTCAACCCGATGGTAAATGGAAAGTCTGGCAGTCGTGGAGATGGTTCCTTGTGTTCGAAGCAAGGCAGTCTTGGCCATCCCACCTGCTGCTGTGGTCCCGCAGACATCGCAGAGCAGAGCGCTCTCTGTCGGGAGGAAATGGGGGCGGGGGTCCTGTCGGCTGGGGACAGGGGCCTTGCGACAGCCAGTGAGTTTTGTACATCGGACACATCCCCGGCTGTATACCCTTCCTTGCCAGGGTGCCTGTCATCAGCGGGAAGTCATTGGGTGCCCGCTTTGCCCCCCAGGACAGTGGCCTTCCTACTAGCTGGGGACCCCTGTCCCTTCGTCTTCACAGTGCCCAGCGAAAGCACAGCCCTTCCTGGCATGTTCATAGTTGACTTTTTACTTTAGGGGCTGGAGAACTTCTGGTGAGCTCTTGATTCTGCCTTCTAAGACACCGTTCTCAAATGTTAGTGCCAGAAGTGTGGCATGGAGGGCGCGGTGACCCCCCAGCTTGCCGGGTCCCACCTCCGGAGATCTGGACTCAGCAGGTGTGAGGCAGGGATCAGAAGTCGCTTCCTGAACCATCTCCCCCTGGTGGGACGGACTCACCCGCGATCAGGCAGGAGTGACAGTGCTTGGAACGCCAGCATGGCATCTCCGTTGTTAGGCCACTTCTAGTGATTTCCTCCTCAGGAATGTCTGCGAATAGAGAGGGATAGAAAGTTCCAGAGAATGAGTAAGATGTGGGCTGTTCGTGCAATACAGAGGATCCACTTAGCTGAATCCAAGTCCTCCGTGTTAAAAAGAAGCCCTGAGCCTCTGGTACAATCCCAGCATTTCGAGAGAATGTGACCGTGGATCTGTTTGCGGGAACCTAGTAGAATATGTTCTTCTGGAATTTTATATTCCGATATTCACCGTTTGGGGTAATATATTGATTTTGAGTTTGGATATCCCCTTTAGTTCTTTAGAACCAACACTCCCTAGTGACCCGTTGTGTGGATAGCTTATCCTCCTCCATTCATTCATTCATTCAACACATACTCATTGAGTGCTTAGTCTGTGCGGAGTACGAGTCTAGCTGCTAGAACATCTCCATATTAATTAACACCAAGTAAAAGTGCCGTTTGAATTCCCCACTACTGACTCTCCATGACCCCCACGCAACCAGTATTTGAGTCTAAACGACGAGCTTCTTTCCCGTCAACCAAAACACAAGTGCGTGATGCAGAAAGTGCGCATTGTATGACATCTGTGCTGGGCACCTGTGGATAGCATCTTGGGGACTAGAGTCATGGCAGTGCGTGGCCTGTCTGTCCTCTCAAGAATTTACAGACGATCAGGGAAGGGCTGTGCTTTCCGCGAACCCAACCGATTGTTAGTTTACGCTAGTGATGAACTAATTTCTGTAACGTGTGTGTTCGGAATACAGTCCTTGGCAGAAGAAGCCAGGGAAAAGCAGTCCTTGGGTGCCTTGGGCACGGGAGAGGTGTCATCACTGGGGAGGGAACGTTTTTGAGCTGAGGCCAAAAGCCAGCGTCTGCGTGCTGGGTGTGTGGAAACCGTGGAAGGCTACAGGGTGGTGTGAACAGCCCCGTGCTGAGGCAGGAGGTGTGAGAGATCATGGCACACTGAGCGGCAGCGGCCAAGGTGGGAAAACCGGATCCTCGCACTGGCAGCGTGTCGTAACTCAGCTCTGCTCTTTGGCCTTGAAATGGTTGCTGAAGTTATCTGACAAGACCAAGTTCAGTGTAAGTCAACAAATTGTTCAAAGCCAAATCTGACATTTTGGATCCTCTGTTCTACTTGTTTCCAAAAGACTGGGTCTGGAGAAGTTGATGACATCATTGTGTTATCCTCCAACACCTTTTATTTTCTGTGCCCACAACACGAGTCTCAAGGGCAGGTCTGTTTTGTGCGTGGCTTCTGACCTTGGGCACATACCTGGTGTTGGCGGGAACAGCCTACACGGGGCCTGGGACACTCGGCTGTGTCATCAAGATGCCTTTCTCGGACTGTATCTTTCGAGTCTCATGAAGCCTCTTCCACAATGACCACCTTCAGGAGAGGACCTCCCTAGGTCGCCTTATCCTCAAAACTGATATAAACCCCCATTCTTATGGACGGCACCCCAGGCAGGTTTCCCGTACTCTCCGCTCTGAATCCTTGGCCCGCAGATACCTCTCTGTTCATCCTTCTTGCCAACAGAATGCTTGCTCAGCAGTTGAAGCTGGCCGTATTCTAGAACGTCTGGCTCAGGGTCTCATCCATTTGTCTTCAGTTGGCTCGGTGGTGGCATCATTGAGTCTGGGAACACTCCGAAAGTAGCAGGCACCCTCTGGGAAGGTCAGGCTATACGGATCCTGGGTTGGTTTGCCGACTGTGGCTGACCCACGTCTCTGGGGCTGGGAAAAAGCGTTAAAGAATTGCATGAATGGAGGTGGCGTCATGGCAGATGGCGCTGCTGAGGGAAGAGGCCCCTTCGCCCCACAGTGGGCACATGCCCGCAGCACGGCGTGTGTTGGGGGTGAGGGCTTCATGACCTGCCCAGCCCCATAGCTCCTGCACACTTCCCCTGTCCAGCTGTTAGCCCTGACGCGGCTTCTGGGAAGAGGCCCATTTTGCACGACCCAGAGCCAGGCGAGCTTCTAGGTTTCTCTGTGGTTCTCACTCCCCCCGTCTTGGGATGCCCACGGGGCTCACAGTTCTGACGACCTTCTTCCTGCCCCTGATGGTGGGGCTGGTGGCGTTCACCCTGTCCCTGCAGCCAAGCATCTCCCTCTCATGATGTCGTGAAAGGAGTGGCCCAGGGCCCAAAGGGGAGGCCATCGGGAGATCATCAGGGTGCTCTGGGTAGAAGATACAGGTCCCTTCTGAGGACAAGTAGGAACTGCGTTTTATGGAAGTACTCTTAAGGAGGGTATTTTTTTAAAAGAGTTTATTTGAGAGAGAGCGCGCATGCTTGTGCGTGTGCACTCAAGCAGGGTGAGAGGCAGAGAGGGAGGGAGAGAGAATCTCAAGCAGACTCCGTGCTGAGCGTAGAGCCCACAGTGGAACAAGAGAAATTATTCACCAAGTGTGCACCGTGGCTCCGAGCCCAGGTAGAAAGACGCAAAGCCCCAGGTTCAGGCACCATATGATGCTGCTTGGGAATGGAGATGAGGTCCAGAGCCAACGGCCAAGGAAGAATTCTTGTGCCATCCTTGGTGTAAAAAAAAAAGCACAGGGACGGGACCCGCGGGCAGAAAGAGCTGCTGCTTAACGTGGGCATTTTCACACAGTCATCCAGGCTGTTGGGGAATTTTGCATGAGTGCACATTTCAAAATCTCTGTGATAGCATGCTTCAAAGTGACGGAGGGTGGTCCCATCCATCTCAGGGGTCCCCCTTCCTCCTGGTGTTGGTGTCGTGTGGTGGGCAGATACGGCGGCGCTGGCAACCAGAGTGATTCGCAGACAGGATGCAGACCAGAGCATCTTCTGTTCAAAGAGTGCAGACTGTGAAGGCCCCTTTTGTAGCCAGAACCATTTCCAGCAGGAGTCAGGGCAGCCTATGTCCACTGAGTACGTGCTGTAGGCTGAGGAGCGTGCTCAGCACTGAGCATCCCACCTCATTCCGTCTCCATGGCAGCTCTGGGAGCTAAGGGCTAGTGTCCCCCCAATTTTAGGCATCGAGGATGGATGGGGTCCCTTCCCCAGAGCCATGGTGTGGATGCCGGCTGGCCCATGGTTCAGCCCACGCTGCAGCTCCCCATGTTAAGCTGGACCCTGTGTTCGTACATACATGTACATTCTCCCCTCTGTCATTTGGCCTCACAATTGGGAAGTCACACACACACACATACCCCCACACACATATACACACACACACTGTGCTGGAAGTCGGGGCCAGCGAGCTTCACATGGCTTACTGGTGACCATTTGAAAGCAGGGATGACCTTCAGAGTACACTGGAGCTCATGTTTCTGCCTCGGTGACAGGGACAGGCTTCGTCGCCAAACCGAGGGACCATGACGTAGGTTCTGACTCTTTGGGAAAAGGCTCCGCTCTTCAAAGGAAAGGACCGTGTGGGGCGGCTCTCTCCAGCCCTTCTTTCTTCTTCCTCCCATGGCTCTTACCAGTCACCTTTCTTCTCTGTGGCTCTTGGTTGTACATGGCCTGTGTCATCTTGGAGGCCAAAGGAGCGCTGAGGTTGGGGGACAGAATCGGGGGGACAGACACAGCCTCGCGGTTGACAGAGTGGCTGTCCGCCCGACGCCCCAGAAGTGGCACTAGCGATCCCCCTGAAATGCATTCACCCTGATTCTTCCAGACTTCTGGTGACCCCTGGCGCTTACTCCCTCCTCCTCCTCCTGCCACCAGAACCTGGACTTCCTTTAGATTTTAGCAAGCAGCAGCAGGGTGGGGGGGGCAGTGCTACTTGAAAGTGAACCCCCCCACCAAGAAAGGCGGCAGTCATCTGTTTCTGATGTTTCTTTGGGCACAGAGCTGTCAGAACGGGCCGTGTGGGGAACCGCCGCCGTCAGAGAAGCCGTGTGTGGCTCCTTCATGTCAGACCACGTGATAAACCACACGTCCCCCGAGACTGCGTGGCTTCCAGCCTTCACTAGCTAGGGATCCCTGTCCTGGAAAGTGCCGGGGACCCCCTGATAAGGTCGGCCTCGCCAGCCTGTCTTCTCTGCGCTCCCTGATCAGTTCGCTTTCTGTTTCCACGTGTCGTGACGTCACCCGTCATTCTAGCCAACTTCTGTCATGTGTTGTTGCTGACCTTACCTGTCACTAGCGTTCACCGGTGGCCGTTCCCTGTTGCCCCGTAGGAAGGCACACTCATCTGACCCGCAGCGCGTTTCCAGATCCCACTGCGGGATGCCAGTTTCTGGAAAGTATTAGCACCCCCTCCTGCTTTTGCCCCTAGAGCCGGAGGGAGGGGATCTGTGCCTCTGAGCTGCCAGCGAGCACTCACCTCTCTGTAGCACTTTGCACCTCTGAGTACACGATGTCATTTACTTATTTTGGGTTTTGTCTGTCTTCACCCGCCGTACCCTCCCAGCAGTCAGGCACACGCAGGTGCACACACGCATGTGAGCACACACAGGCGTAAATAGACACTCATTGAGGGCAAGGATTTTTGTCTTTTTGTTCACTGTTCTGTCTCCAGTGACTAGAACAATGCCTGGCACTCTATAGATCGATTGATTGATGTTTGTTAAATAGATCGACATCCAGGAGTGCCTGGGTGGCTCTCTTGGGCATCTGCCTTCAGCTCGGGTCATGGTCAGGTCCTAGGATTGAGCCCCATGTGGGGCTCCCTGCCCGGTGGGGAGTCTGCTTTTCCCTCTCCCTCTGCCCTTCCCCACCTCCCCCTCTGCTCATGCTCTCTCTTTCTCTCTCAAATAAATAAGATCTTTGTAAAAATTCAGTCAAAATCCGTTGTAGAGAAGTAGAATCTAGAGGCTCTGGGTATTGTTTTCACTTTCCTGGCGACCCAGGAGTGGGAGCCTTCTGTTGTCTTGTCGATCAAACATTTACTGAGCACGTCAGCCCGTCACGCACGTGATGAAGATAGAGTGCCTAGCACTGCTCACAGAGACAGACATGGCTCTCATTAGGAGCACAATGGTGGCCGGAACGGTGTGCGTCCACAGTGTGGGTCTGCTTGACCCACACCCTCCACGGGCCCGTCCACAGTGCGCTCTGGGGCAGGAGGGGTCCCCAAGGGAAGGGCTCCAAGCAACTCACTCACCCCATGCAAGGGGTTCTTGTTCGCCTCGTTGACAGGAGGGGGGCTCTCCTGCCCCACCTCTGCTCCCAGTTCCTCTTGTCCCAGAACCCCCATGCATCTCCTGCTCACTTTGTCTCTTCAGGACAGCGCTGATGGCGTTACCCCGAGATCGTCTGTGACGTCACTGGAGGCGTGACTGCGAGAGAGTGTCTGAGAAGGCCTCTTGCTGGCGAGCTATTTCCTTACATCGCACTTCCACGTTCCCAAATAATTAGAGACAAATAGTTACTTTTGCTGATGATCTCTTTCCTGAAAGGTCCCAGTTAGAAGTCAGAGGAAAAGGGGCGCCTGGGTGGCTCAGTGGGTTAAGCCTCTGCCTTCAGTCCAGGTCATAATTTCAAGGTCCTGGGGTTGAGCCCCGCGTTGGGCTCTCTGCTCAGCATGGAACCTGCTTCCCCCTTTCCCTGCCTGCCTCTCTGCCTATTCATGATCTCTCTCTCTCTGTCAAATAAATAAAATCTTTAAAAAAAAAAAAAAGAAGAAGAAGAAGTAGTCAGAGGAAAGGGCCCTGGCTCGTGTAGGTTAAAGAACGTGTCATTTGTTTGAATGTTGTCAGGTGACTAGCGAGATTCTAAGGGATAACTGAGCCAGGAAGAGTCGGAAGCACGGCCCAGTCGGGGACTTCCGGACCCATTTTGTCAGCCACCCGTCCACGGTGTCACCATTGTGGTGACTGAGCCCCAACTCCGCTCAGTCCAAGCTTCGCAGTTCCTGGAGAGGAGAGCCCGGGGGCCTCACATGGCCTCACGCCAAGTTGAACAGACACGTAGCTGTCCCCACCCCTCCCAGGGGGATGTTCTCCTGGGGTTTGGAACTCAGAGCCTCGGTTCAAATATACTACTCAGTGGGCTTCCACATCTCGGTCACATGATTTACTTAAAAAAATCAGAGGACCCACCATCTGCTGTATTGAAAAAGTAGCCTCTGGACGGCCGTAGCTCCGTGTCCAGTCTTTCTGTACCTGACTTAGAACTTGGGCCGCAGCCCCCTCTGGTCGCCCGGCCCGGTCTCCCTAATTGATGGCAGGTGACGTCTCCCAATGCAAACAGCACAAACGGAGGGGTTCGTAATGCAGAATCTGTAGCCCGGGTGGAGCCATCCAGAAATCTTTGGACACTTAGTCAAGAGGGAATTGTCAAAACAAGATATCCATAACAGAGTTCCTGACTGTCTTTTCAAAGGCACTTGAATTTCTGCCAGATTCCAGACAGGCTCGCTTTCCCAGGGGGACCCCACGGCACAGCGAGGGGATATCTTAGCCAATAGTGATGCACCCGAGAGCGGGCATTAAATTATTGCCCTGACGACTCAGGAGAGGCGGCTTTTGATGGCTGATGGGAAGGGTCGTCTCTCTACAGCAGAGTTCTGCTGTTGGATTGTGTTGATTTGCCGGACTGATTGGACATCGGGGGAGGGGACTGTAACGCTTTCCGAGCACGGATGAGACCGAGGCACGTGTCTTGCACCTTCTGTGCAGGGAGCAGCGGGACTAGCCGAATTTGTGCATACCCCCTCCGAGGAGCGCTGTTATCAGCCGAGTGTTCTTGTTTTTTTTTTGGTGGGGGGCTGATTTTCTGCCCCTCTCCTGAGACCTGGGGCCCACGCAGAGCCACACACATGTCTTTGCACCCATCGGACCTGACCCACAGAAGGTTCTGGTGCGAGGAAATCTAGCTCTCTTGGCCAGACCCTTACCCTGTGGTCAGATCTGCCCAGGGTCGGCTGCCCATCAGAACAGCCCAACCCACAGGTCTGACCCCTTAGTCAGCATGATGTGCTCTGGCTGGTGACATGCGCTGTCCTGTCCCAAGCAAACATCAGGTGTTGGCCTCACAGGGGCCTCGTGGCTGTGACAGAGACGCCTGATGCCCAGTGAGGCACAGGTCTGGTCCCTGGAGCCGGGAGCCCGGGAACCCGCCTTCCCCTAGGCCTGCAGCCGGCTCCTCCTGGCTATTGCGGTCTTAATTCCTTTCAATTTCCTGTTTCGAGGCAAGCCCTTCTTTCGCCCCATCCCCCACTCCTGTCAGGCCACCTTCCCCATTCCTGCTTCCTGCCGAGGCTGCTGGGTCTCTCTGGCCCCCAGATGTCTCCCCACACCATCCTCCTTCCCCCTAGTCTCCCGCCTTCTCTCCAGAATGACATTCTTCCAGGTTCTCTGTGGACACGGCACATTACCTCTCATCCGCATTGAGATGGGGTGGCAGCCTGGGGACCAGGGAGATGGATTGTCCCCAGATGGGGCCTGGAACTTCATAGGGCAGGGTGAGGAAGGTGCCCCTTTCTCCTCCTCACGTCACCCCAGCACAGATCCGGGACAGACCCCCTCATGGGACTCCGGGCTTACCCCTTCCAGAGCTGCTACCGAGAAGAGCACACACAGTACCTTCAGGAAGCTCATCTTTCCCGCAGCAGCCAGGGTTTGGTCACGTTGGCCCAGGGTGCTGTCCTGGGGCCATGATCCTGTCCAAAGGTGGAGACAGACACTCAGAGTGACATAAATGCCAAGGCAACGTTAAGATCTGTTTCATCTAAATTTTCTTGGTTTTCAGTCAGAACCATAGCACAGGCTAATTCCAGGCCAATCCTTTGCCTTCTCGTGTGTTTCTCTGAGTCTGTCACTTGGCATCACAGACACGGCCTCCCACCATCACCCGGGTTGGCTCCCCTGGTGAGCCCGGTCCCCGGCCAGGCCTGGCCCCGCGGGGCTCCCTCCCAGGGAACGTGGCCATGTGCCCGGAGCTAGCCGGGCTGTTGGCCCGCAGCCTTCCTGGGGCTCCTGTCAGGGCAGGGCAGGGCTGACCTCTGAGCCCCAACTTCCTCACCTGCAAAGCAGGGGGGGACCTGTTGCTTTGTGTGCCCCACTGACTCCTGGTGGGAACAGCACAAGACCGGGGCATGGCACGTTCTGAGCCCACGTCTAGCGGCGTGACAGCTGCCTTTCCTCTGTGTTCCTTCTGTTCTTGCCACGCTGCCGTTATTCGTGATGCCTTGTGCCGGCGCCGCTGGGGTGCCCGGTGTCCCCCACCGGGCACCCGCAGGGCTGATGGGCTTCCAGGGCCCGGCTCGGCTCTGAAGTCAGGCTTTCTGCGGGCCTTCTAGGTTCTCCTTGGGTTTGGTTTGTACATCTCTAAGTCCTCGGGCCCGTGACCCTGGCCTTGGTGCTGCCCCCGCTCTGACCTGGCCCCCTCACAGGGCCTCCACCCCCACCCCCAGTTTATACCACCACCACCCCACCCACCGCCAACCCTAGGGCCCTCTGCTCCTGTCACCTGGCGTCCGCTCAGCTGGCTCCACTCACCTTCCAGCCTGCGCCCAGCCCAGCTGCCCTTCCTGTGCTCAGGACCCGAACGGCTGCGGCCAGATACCCCACCCTAAACTTCCAACCTTTCCTGGATACCCGTCATCACGGCCGAGCTGTGGCTGGAACGGGACTCTGTGTCTGCACGGAATGCCACCCAGGTGTCTCCTCTGGTTCTGCTCCCCTCCCTTCCCTTCGGGGATGAATGGCATCTGGGCTCTGTCGTCAGGCCGTGAGCCTGGCTCTCTCCGGGACATTGTGCTGCAGGTGCTGCTTGGAGGCCCCCTGCTCGGGCCGCAGGTCCCAGACGCAGGAATAATTAGTGTCGTCGCTCTGCCGGTAAAGGGCCGCCAGATTCGCCCAGGAAGCCTCCCGCACCTCATCTCACTGAGTCATCCCCATGCACCTAAGAAGTTGGTATCCGGGGTTTTCACAGAGGGTGAACTGAGCTCACCATAAAGGCATGGAGATCGGGCCTCCCTGACTCCCCAGGCCAGCACCGCTGCCCCCACACCAGACTGCGCCATCCCTGTTGCTGCAGATCATCTGGCCTAATGGAAGGAATATTAATATCTAACACAGGCATTGAAGGGTGGAGGGGGTTAAGGGCACTGGCCTGCCTCTCGGAGTGTCTCTGGCTCCAGGGGCAGTGAGCTGCCAGCCTAAAGGAAGCAGGGTCCGTGGAGGGTCCCAGGCTGTGTCCCTGCAGAGGGTGACAGGGGGGCAGAGGGCAGAAGCAGAAGGAAGAGGGGGACGGGAGGTCTGATGAGGGGACGGAGCCCACCAGAGCTGCCCAGGGGGGTTCACCCTCCAAAGGAGAGAAGAAACCCCGGGGATGTGTTGAGTGCCAGGTGAGAACAGAACCAAAGTCAGAACAGAAGAAGACTCACACTCAGGTTTTTAATGGAAGCGCTGTTTGCGGAACTGCGGCAGGAAAGCGGAGCAGCAGGGGAGGGGAGCCGCTGTCCGTGCCCGTCTCCTGGGCCGGCTGAGCTCCAGGCTGAAGGCAAGAAGGCTGTTGGGGAGCCCACCCCGTGCCACCTTGCACCCAGCTCCCGTGTGGGGTCCCAAGGGCACCTGCCGTTCTGTGCCCTCAGGTCTGACGCTCAGAATGTAAATATGTTCATCTTCTCTGCTGGGTGTCTACTCTTTTCTCAGTTTATTTGCCCAGTAATGGGATTAAAGGGAACATTTACATGAACTTTAGAAAACAAATATTCCAGTTTTGTCTTTTCTCTGGCTCGCTCCCCATCTCAGCTCAGGAGTCTGCTGCAAGAAATCTGTTTGATCAGGGAGAACCCACTGCTTAATGCATAAGCAAATGTCACGTGTCAAAAGGCACCCCTGGGAAAAAAACCAGCCAGCCGCGGGGGTCTTTCCTAGATGTCTAGGCTAGAGCTCTGGACGCTGTTCGCAGTGGGAGAGGTGATCGCAGGAGCAAACGGTATAGGGATGTGGGGACAGTCACAAGCAACCAGTGCTGCTCTCCTGTGATCAGATCAGGAGACTTCAGATAATGAGGCCCTTTGCATGCCCCTCCCTGCTACCCCGCACCCCTACCCTCCCACTGTGCTTAGCCCTGCATCCCTACAGCTGAGCACTGAGGGGGAAGTGGTCTGTGCTGTCTGCTCTCACTCTCCCAAGAAGACAGTCCATGTTCCTCCTCCTCCTCCTTTTCCTCCCCTTCTTTTTCTGCCACTTCTTCCTCCTCTTCCTCTCCTTCTTCCTCCTCTCCCTCCTTCTCTTCCTCCTCCTTGTCTCCTCTTCCCCTTCCCTTTTTCCTCCCCTTCCATCCTCCTCTTCTTCTCCTCCCTCCTCCTCCTCCCCTTCCTCTCCCTCCTCCCCTCTCTCCTATACCTCCTCCCCTCCCTTCTCTTCCTCCTCCCCTTCCCTTTTTCCTCCCCTTCCTCCTCCTCTTCCTCCTTTCCCTTTCCCTCCCTCTCCTCCCCTTCCTCCCCCCCTCCTTCCCCTCCCTCTGCCTCCCCTCCCTCTGCCTCCCCTCCCTCCTCCTCAAGCACCAAGAGCCATGACCTACCCTCACCCGGGGCAGATGCGTTGGCAACACAGTGCCCGTTACTTTGCAGGTTTCCAGTGTTTCACTGGAAAAAATACGGGCCATGAATCCCAATGAGCACTCTTCAGAAAACACAGCACCGTTCTGGAGAGAACTGCATTTCATGTGCCTTCCCAGTCTGAAAGGAGTTTGTTTTCCTACATCTTTCTTTAATTGCCACGAGCTGGACTTGTAAATACTGTAAGTGGTTGAGTAATCCCCATCTGGTAGACTGACCAAAGGAAATGGCCATTTTTTTCCACGATTGGGCCTCTGGCGCCCATGCCTGGCCCTGAGAGGGGCACCTGGATGTGGGACGGGCAGCAGCGTGGCGCACGGGAGCGCGTGGGGTTCAGCAGGAGGGGTGCCGTGGTCAGGAGCCTCACCAGGTGTTTCTGTGCCTGGGGTGGGGGTAGAGAGCCTTCATTGTTCCAGAAGTTGGCAGGTTCCCAGAAGTTCAGCTGTCTTTCCTTGTTCTGAAATGTCACACATCTCTGTAGCTGGGGGACAGATGAGCAGACCCCCTGAGGTTTACGTACCACTCTGAGGCAAAAGAAGGAAGTCCTCTCTCTCTCTCTCTCTCTCCCCCACCCCACTGTGACTGAATGCTATTCCCTTTGGCCACATGGTCTCCTGCTGCAACCTCTAGGCCACAGTCACTTTCCTGTGTCTCCAGGGCTGGAGGCTGTTCCCTGCCACTGTCTTGAAGGAAAGGCAAATCGCCTTCTGTGTGGTGGTGACTTGTGTTAATGATTCTTTATCTCTGATGCTTTTGATGGAGTGGGAGAGGAAGTATGTCTGGGGTTCAGGATGCAGGGGAGGGCACAGGTGAAACCAGACCGGCCACCATCAGATCTTTGTGCCGGTGCAGTACACCCGCCCGTCCACTCTCGTCTCTGTTTAAAAGTTTCCACCATACAGACTGCAAAGGAGGGAAGGAGGAAGGAGAAAGAGAAGAGAAAACCGAGTCAAAGCTCTGTATCCCTGTTTTTGAGTCCCAACGAGCCTGGGGCCCCCGTCCCTGAGAAGCCCCCCTTTGTGTCGGGGGCCGGGATCCCCCTGCACCGGCCCCACGGGTGCAGAGAAAGGGGATGAGGTGGAGCTGGGTGGGGGGGTCCCACCTGGATTCCCAGGCTGGTTCCCGCATCCACGTATTCTGTGCACGGTGCGGCTCAGCCCTCTCTGGCTTCAGAACGAGCCTTGGTCACTCTTCCCGAAACATCCTCCAAAGAAGAGAGACTCCATTCAAGGAAGGTGCCAGAGCCGTGGCCTGGCTCCAAGAAGGCCAGACTTTTAAAGAGAAAGTGTTGCCGTGTGGGAAGGTCTGTGAACACCTGCTCTCTGACCGGGAGCATCCCAAAGGCTGCGCTGGCCTCAGCTTATCACACTGTCACTTGCCATCTCGAGAGGATTTCCTCACTTGATGGTCCGTGCACACCCGTTTAGCGAAACCTGCTGAAAATGTCGCGGCCAGAGGCCCCCCGTTTGCTCCAAAAGGCTTGAAAATATAAAAGACGTACCTGTCACTCGGCTTTAGAGCCCCTCTCATCGCCGGACGGGAGCCCAGTTGAGCCCATGACATCAAAGTGCTCTCTCTCTCTCTGCATTTCCGGCTGTCGTGGGTGTCGGGGTGCCTGTGTCACCTCTCCTGTGGCACGTATTGTGTGACTCAGTGTCCGAGATAGAATCATTGCCGCCTTACAGAGGAATTGCGGTATTAAGAGTGATCTAGGAGGCCCACCCACCGGGCTGCTAAACTGTCCCATCGAAGGACTCCCAGCCCAGAAGCTTCTGTCTGGCCTCCTGGTGTCTGTGTGTTGTCTCTCGATTGGCACCTTTAGAATCTTCTCTTTCTTTGGCTTCCTTGACACATGTTCTCAGCTTCTCTCTCTCTGTTGGCTGTTCCCACTTTGCCTTTCTTACTGGTTCTTCTCATCCCTTCCCGGTAGTCGATACACTGATTCATTTGTATATATATTAAAAAAAAAAAAAAGGGTCTGGGGGACGGGGCATGTGAAGGGGAGCTAGAGCGGCGTGGCCCCTGTGTCGGACTCTCGGGGGTCCGTGGTGGAGACAGACAGTGTCTGAGCGCCTAAATCATGACTGAAGAAGGGGGCACTGCACGGCCGTGGAAGGGACAGCCCAAGCACGGTTCATGGAATGCCGGGGAGGAGGTCCTTGAGGAAGTGACATTGACACTGGGTTCTGGGGAAGAAGTAGGGAGCACATGGGCCAAGAGGGGCAGGAAGGAGCATCACCCTGGCCATTGAGGAAACTGAAGGGTGCATGTCTGGAGCCGGCGCAGAGAACGGCTGCTGGGGTAGCTGGACGCAGAGCGTGCGAGGCCCCCCGTAAAGAGTTTGGGTTTCTGCTGAGGCCTCTGAGAGTTGCAAGGCAGCCAGTAACCTGATCCGGTTTATGCATTGGGCAGAGCGAGCAGCAGGTGGGCCCAGGTGGGAGGCAGCGGTAGCCACCGGAGCCTGAAGGCCCCTTCCCTGTGATCGTGTATGAGCTCAAACCTGGCGTGTGGTTTCTTCTTCTCAGCCAGTCTCTGTCCTCCCATCTCCTCGCTCCGGTCTCTTGTTCCGCTGTGCTTGTCGCCACCCGCTGTGAATCTCAGGGGTCCTGGTGTCAGCCTCACCATCGGCCACCCCCTTCCCTCCAGTCCAGGACCCCTGCTGCTGCACAGCCAGCCTCTGGGCCCCAAGTGTTCCCCCAGCTCCAATCCTGCCTGAGCAGCCCTAACTGAACACCTTGTCTTTTCTCCCATCTTTTCTCAGCACCTAGGCCTCCCCCTTATCTTTGGGGTTACCCCGCACTCTGGAGTGCTAGCAGGTGCCCCCCAATACTCCTCAGTCCTTCTGTGTCCTCCAGTTCCATGCGGGGTTCCTGATCCTAAGCAGCACGACCTCTCAGCCCAGCCAGGAGGTGGTGGGATTCCTGCCCAGGGGGAGCTTTTGGTCAACATGAAGATATTTCTGGAGGCAGAAATAAATGAAGAGGAGATTTGTTCTTCTGGCTCTGGCCGGAAGATGGGCTGAGATAACGTTCACCTGTGCACACTCGTGCATCTTACTACACACGTCCCGAAACACGAGATAAAATATCACAGCCCGCCCCTCAAATGCTGATGCAGAGCCAAATTGACAAGGAAGAGAGGAAATCCCCAGAGGAGAGAAATGGGAGTGAGAGCTGGAAACCAGAGCCTGCATGGAGGAACCAAGGCTGCAGCTGGGTCGTTATCGGCCCCAGTGATGGAGAGCAGGGATCCGCAGACTTCTGTGAAAGACCGGATAGTAAAGAGTTTAGGCTTTGCAGACCACAGTCGGTGCGTCACAGCTTCTCTTTGTCTTCTTTGACAGCCCTTAAAAAATGTACAAACCATTCTTGGCTCGGGGGTTATACGAAAACAGACCAGCAGCAGGGGGGCCACAGTTTGCTGGCTCCTGATGGAGAGGCTTGGGTTGGTGTCCCTGCGACGTTGGGGAGAATGCGTAGGTCCCGAGAGGGGGTACTTGCAAAAGATCAGATCATTAGAGAAAAGGGGGGTATTAGGAAAAAATCATCCACGGGCTGATGAGATGACAGGGAAGCCTGCTGTGTATTTTTATGTGCCTTCTTAATATTCGACACTGTGCCCATGCTGTGCTTTACATCAGTTGAGTTTAAAGAGCACGCCACTTGGGGTGCCTGGGTGGCTCACTCGCTTGAGCATCCAAGTCTTGGTTTTGACTCGGGTCATGATCTCAGGGTCCATGAGATCGAGCCCGGAGTCAGGCTCTGCCCTCAGCGGGGAGTCTGCTTGGGATTCTCTCCCTCTGCCCCTCCCCTGTCTGTCTGAAATAAATAAATAAATGTTTATTTTAAATTTTTAAAAAAGATTTATTTATTTGAGACTGAGAGAGAGCGCACAAGTGGGGAGGAGGGTCAGAGGGAGCGGGAGAAGCAGACTCCCCAGTGAGCAGGGAGCCTGACACAGGACTCGATCTTGTGATCCTCAAGATGACCTGAGCCAAAGGCAGATGCATAACGAGCTGAGCCGCCCAGGCACCCAGTAAATAAATCTTTAAAGGATAAAATAAAATGCTCACTACTTGAACTACATTGAACCCTGGAGGTCTGTGGAGGGAATTCAGGGCATCTATGAACTGGGTGGGAAAACTGAGATACAGCCTTTTCTTCAATTAAGAATGCAGGCAATGAACCACATTACTGTTTGTAGTCCTGGTGGCTTTGTCACCCGTAAAAATCATAGGTATTTTCACATCAAAATACACTGTATGATTATCTCAAATTTTTAAAAATATATATTGGATAAGCATGTTCCATTGTAACCAGAAATTTTAAAAACACATTTCTGAGTAATTGTTGGGCCAAAGAAAAAATTGCTGAAAAATCTAAAATACATAGAACTTAGAAACTAACAGCAGTGAAATTATTTCCCACCAAAAATTGTAGACGGGGGCAGCCGCCTGCCTCAGTGGATGGAACATGCAACTCTTGATCTCAGGGGCATGAGTTTGAGCCCCATGTTGGGTGTTAGAGATTACTTGAAAATAAAATCTTAAAACAAAAAGTTGTAGGTGTAGAGGGACAATATTTAGAAGAAAGATGGAAAATGAATGAGCTGACTTTCAGTTCAAAGAACAGTAGAGTGAATCCAAAGAAAACCTATGAGTTGTAGGATTAAGGAATACAGATGCAGAAATTAAAACAGGAAATGAGGGGGACATGACCAACAGCATCAGAACCCGTTCTTGGAAGAGATGATCAAAAGAGGCACCTGGAGGCAGCGTTAATCAGGAAAAGGAATGTCCAGATATGCCACGTTAGAGACAAAAAGAAGAGCACAGGTACAGCCTAGTGTTCTAATTCTAAGAGAACGCAATGAACGGTTTTATACCAGTATTTTTGAACACTCAAAAAAAGTGGGCAGTTTCCCAGAAAAATCTAACTTAACAAAACCGAGTCCAGAAGAAGGGAGAGAGGAACTCCCAGTGTGGGAAGCTGTCCGAGGGTAGGGTGAGTGTTGAGGACACACTGAGTGACCGTTCATCCATTTATTCAACAAATGGGCGTTGAATCCGCTCCAGGCGCCATCATGGAAGCTAGGGGTGCGCAGCTGGTGATGTAATCCCACCTCCATACCTTCCATCACTTCTGTCCAGTGGAAAGTTCATTGATTGTCTCTGTCCGACATGGTAGCTGTTGGCCACTTGGGACCCTTGAGCACTTGAGATATGGTTAGTGGAACCGAGAAACTGAGCTCTCTACTATATTTTATTTTAATTCATTGAAATGTAAGGAGCCCCATGTGGCCAGTGGGTATTTAGTTAATAAGATCCATAATGTGCTAGGGGGGCTTCCTGTAAGAGCATCGGGAGTTGAACTCCTGGGACCGGCCTTTCTGGAAACAGCTTCTCCGTCTGGGGGCCACAGAACCATGCGATCCTACACATTTGAGTCACCTGTTACTTCCTAGACACGTTCACTTGCTTTATCTCGTGTGCTCCTTGCTTCCCTCTGGGGGCTTCAGTAACTCAAGAGACCCTTGAGAGAGCAAATGTGTATCTAGTGCTGACTTTGCAGGAGTCCCTCCATTAGATATCTATTTTTTTTTAATTTTTTAAGATTTTAATTTTTTGAGAGAGCAAGAAAACAACGAATGGTGGGGAGGGCCAGAGGGAGAGGGAGAAGCAGGCTCCTCGCTGAGCAGGGAGCCTGACCCTTGAGGGACCCTGGGCTGGCTCAGGTCCCCCAGATCATGACCTGAACTGAAGGCAGACACTTAACCCACTGAGCCACCCAGGCGGCCCTCCATTGGATGCTTTTGCCAATGTGTGACCTACGCATCTTGGGTTCAAGATGGCAGAGCCATGTAACCAGTGGAGACAATGGATTCTAGATTTAACCTTTCCCTGCAGACCCTAAAGCCCTTTGCTTTCTCGGTGTTTCATCGGTGCAAGCCGAAAGCAGAGCCGCATTCCCCCGTCCCCCGCAAAGGTAGGTCACAGGCTACGTCATGCCCTTCCAGCATCAGTCACTGAAGCCGTCTCTCGTGCTTATCTTTTCCAGGGATGATCATGGTGATTTTGCTGCTACTGGTGGCGATCGTGGTCGTGGCCGTGTGGCCCACCAACTAGTGGCAGTAAGGGGTGCACCAGCTGTGATGCCTGCCAGAGCCGCAGAAAAGCCCAGCACCCAGGTGGTACCTGAACCCGCTCTCAATAAACACCCCCAAAGCTCTCAACTGCGGCTGCGCGTTGCGTCGATAAAGCCCCCCACCCCCAAGCTCTGAACTGCGGCTGCGCGTTGCGTCAATGGGCCCGTAGCAGGGAGGCTCCAGGGCCGCAGGCCCCGTGCGACCCATTTGCTTCTGGCACTGGTCATTTGGGTGCCAGGCCCAAGTGACCATGCCCCATGGCTGCGGGGTGGTTCCGGCCACCCCGCAGTGTGCTAGGCGTCCGTCTGCTTGGGGAAGTCGTGTGCCCGCGAGGGAGACGGTGAGTGAACAGCCGCAGCCCCACGGGGAGGAGGGGCGCGTGTGTGAGTGCGCACCTGTCACCCGCCCAAGTCCGCGCTCCCGGGCTTGCTGCCATGACGCGGGGACATTTGCGGGCTCTACTTTGGGAACTGCCTTCAGACCCAGCAGCTCCCGCTGCTTTCTTCAGTGACCGGGCTCCAAGCCCCCAGACCAGGTCTGGGGAGTAGGGTAGGGGTGGGGAGGCATGGGACGTTATCGGGCTGGAAGGCACCTGTTAGGGTCCAGAGAGGTGTGACTGTGACGTCAGGAGGGTAGGACCTTTCTTCGGCTCCTCCACGGGCTGCGAGCACCCCGTGTGTGTGAGTGGAGGGCGCTGCATGTGTGCGTGCGCGAGTGCCAGGGCCGAGCGGTGCGGTGGGCGTCCTGAGGACCCCGGCCCGCGGGAGCTTCGGGGAGTTCCGGGTTGAAAGATGCCCTCTGTTCTGGGTGACGAGAGAACGGGGTGGCTAGCTGGCGGGGCTCTTGCTCTCCCTGGCGGAGGGGGAGGGAATTAGGGTTGGCGATGGGGCCCTTCCCTAAGCCCGAGGTTTCACTGAGGAAAAAGGAGAGAGTGGGCCCGTGGAAGGGGAATCCGGGGTCTCCTGCCCTCTGAGGGCACGGCCTGACCCTCCGTGGGCAGAGATGGACACAGGGAGAGTCAAAGCACCGCCCATCGTAGTGTGTCCTCGGCTGCGACACCAAAGACGGCCGTGTGCGGAAGGACCTGAGTCCAGAGGGCCGGCCCTCAGTCAGAGGCTTGATAAGTCGTACATCCTGCAGAAAGGGGGGGTGACCCTCCTCCCGGCAGCTCTTCTCCCGTCGTATGGGCTCACTTAAGCTCCCACCGGCCCCCACTCCACCTGAGTGGTCCCCCTTGCCCCTGGTGTGTGCACACGGCCGTGACATGCCTGCCTGTTCTCTGAGAGGTGTCCAGCCCTGGACCTGGCCTGCCTGGTCCCTGCACCCTGCCCAGTGACAGCTGGAACTGACGGGATAGTGCTGCGCCCCCAACCACCTAGACCCAAATGTCCTGGGTCCATCCCGGTCATGGGTGTCTTGTCCCTGCTGCCTATCCCTTGAGGGACTGGTCTTCTCACTGCAGATCCTGAGCCAGGGGGACAGCCACAGCAGGCTCTGGCAGAGGAGAGGGGGAGTCTGGGAGCCCTCACAGCGGCTGTGGAATGTTCTGTCCAGAAGTGAACCCATTTCCTCTGCTCACAGCTCATTGACCAGGTGAGGGCCCCAGGACGTGGCCAGAAGGCAGAGAGCCTGAGCTAGGTGGGGCACAGCCCCCGGGACAGCCACACCCTGGCCAGCTATGTGATCGCTGACCCAAGACGAAACCCATCGGGTTGGACTGTCTCCACATCGGAGCCCCGGGATTCTACTGCGCACTCTTGGATCCTACTCCCTGCTGACCTTGGGGGGCGGTGCACACACCAGAGCAAGGCTAGGCCTTGGGGAGCGGCGGCCACGGTGAACAGGAACCACACTGTCAGGGACCTGGACTGGGACGCTGAGATGAGAAACCGAAGGGGGCTTGTCTCGATGTGGGTGTGTTCTCGAAGGAGAGAGGCCGCGCAGACAGGGGCCAAGGGCTTGCGGACAGTAAGGCGCCCCGGGATGCGTGTTCCTTGTTGGGAAGGGGGGAGGCAGGTGGTTGCTAATGGATCACCCAAAGGACAATCAAGAATCCGCAGAGCCAGCCTTCCAGCCTCATCGTGTGAAACCCCCGAATCCGCATAAACAGCGTCTCCGTGGAGCCCCCCCCCACCTTGGGGCTCATGGGAGGCAGCACTGAAGGTCTGTTTGACTTTCTCACCTCCTCTTGACTTGCTCAGCACGGACCCCCGGCAACTTGTGGGGCGTCTTTGAACCAGAGCCACAGCGTCCTGGCTCAGTCACACGGAAAGGCCTTTTCAAGCCAAACACTGAGCCGATGTCTGCACACAGCGGCTTCTGTTCTTTTGACAGAGTGGGCTCCGGGCCCGGCCCCAGCACTGCTAGCTGGGTGCCCTAGACAAGTGACTTCACTTCTCTGGACCCGCAGACGGGAGGCGGCGAAATGCCGTCTGGTTCGGCCGTGAGGACCCGCCATCTGAGCCCCGGGGTGGTGCCATGCAGGAAGGATCCCCCCTCTTCTTCGCTTCCTCGGGGCTAAGTTTCCCACGGGAAACACCTACCTCTCCAAAGCGAAGGGTGCCTGGCTGGGATGCGCCCCGTTTGGGGGAACTGTTGTGTCGAGACCCACCCCGGAGTTAATGTGGATGACGTTAACGGGTGCATTTTTCAGCTGGTTTGGAAAGTGAACCCATTAAGGCCTGGTCTCCCCACCGCCAAGCCCCAGAGGGGTTTCAGGGGCCCACAGTGCTCTGCATCAGCCATGTGAGCGGTTAGGACTCACCCTAAGCACAGAGAAGAGAGGCAACGTAGGGCCTTTTTCTGTGAAGATAAACCATATTAAAATAACAGCGTAAGTATTGTTTAACTTACCTGACTGTGAATGATAAGCATTTAAAGGCTGGATACCATATAAAGAAGTCCAGACACCTGCTTACGACTGGTACTTACGTTCTGTTGAAATTTTGTTATTATTAATAACTGTGAAGCTTGGTCTTCATCAGCCCCAGGATGCTGTGCGTCCGTCAGGGCCCGCGGGGCCCCAGCAGAGTCCTGTCCGTCCACGGGCCTGCTGGGGAATTCCCACAGGCCCCTCTGCTTCCAGAGCGGCTGCTCATGGAGACCAGCCAGCCGGCCTGCGGCTACATCCTCCCTCCCGGTCTGCCAGGCCAGCCCCAGCCTGTTAGATCCCTCACTCCCCGCGTCTTCAGCTTCGGGGTTACCCTGAGACCTCTGTGCTCAGACCACGGATCTCCTTTTATCTGTTGGGTTTTCCAGCCTAGCCCCACTTAAGTTAAATGGGATTATTTCTCCCCTAATTGCTTCGTCTAGTTTCAGACTTTCTCCCAACCACGTGCCAATCACAAGCATTTACCCCTTCCCAGCAGTGAGCTCCTCTACCCATATTCCGTGTGTCTCCCTGGATCTGTCTGTCCTTGCCTCCCCATTTCTCTTGGCACGCGCCTTTTCTGTCTTTATTTAGTCTTAAGAGAGCACGGAAAGAGATGTCTGTTCAACAAAATTTGAAACCCAGAGCGTCTCTGCCACGAGCAGGCAGTCCCGGCACCCCGACTCGGAGGAGGGGCGGCTTTACAAAGGCGGGGGCCTCGCCTCCCGGAAAGTCGGGCAGACTCTGGGACGTGTCCCCGGCCCTGAGGGTCTGGGCTTTGAACCCGAAGTCCCGGATGGAATCACTCAGCTTCCTTGGGCACCAGCGGCCGTCTCCGTGGGTTTGTCGGCCCTCCCAGGCCAGCACTTAGCAGCGTCTGGGGCTCCTTTCCTGCACTGACTTCAGCAGGTGGCAGCATGTCCCCTCCCCAGCGAGAACACAAGGCCGTCGAAGGCGGGTTGTTTTACAGATCATGCTCTCATGTTGTCTCTGACCAATGGGGAGCTTCGTTCTGGCCTGGGGCTGTGGCTGCACATGGGGCCTGGCTACGACGGGGCCCCAAAGGAGTCGGTGCCCTCAGGCAGAGACAACATTTTTATGAAGGATCGAAAAAAGCCTCATCCTGAAAATCATTGAGAACTGGATCCCTGACGCTGGATGACCCAAGGTGAGTGTATGGCACACACCTCTTAGCCCTAGTGACTCCGCGGGTCTTCAGTCCACAGATCCCCACCCCCACCCTGGGGCTTCCTGTCTCCTCGGCATGTCCAGGCATGGCCACCCCAGTGGGGGACTCACTCCTGAGCTGATGAGGACACCGGAGATCACGCCTGGCCAGGCTTTTACCCCTGGTTCCGAGAACACAGTCCCCATCTCTCAGAGCCGGACCCCTGCGGCTGCTGGGCTGGCCCTGGTTCTTCCAGAGAAGCTCAAGGCATCTCCGTCACCTTTTCAAGCCTCAAGGTAAGGGCTTTCCAGGCCTTCCAGGGCCAGCCTAGGCCCACCACCGAGACCTGTCTTTGAAATAGGTGGGTGTAGAAGTTACAGCTTCCTGGTGACGACCCCCCCCCCCCCCGCTCTGCATGGTAACGCAAGGGGTTTCTAATGACTGAATTCTTTATTAAAGAAAGCACAACCATTGGGAGTTTAAATATAGCCTCCCAGGAACCCAGTTAGCTCAGCCCCTGGGGCCTGCCCTGCACCTTCATCCGTGGCGCGAAACCAACTCCAAGTTCCCCCAACCCCACTGTCTTCCCTCCAGAGTCTGTTCTTGGCTCTGAGTAGAAGACACAGATTCTGTGAAAGGCAAAAACTACTGTGGGTCTGAATCAGGAGGGGAAGTTCAAAGCTGTGCGAGGACACCTCTTTTTGCTGACTTGGAGCCCCGGGGAGTGGCAGGGATGGATCCCAGCGGCGGTTTCTGGGGGACTGAAAAATACACGGTCCCATCTGGGAGGCTTTTGCTCCAAGTCACAGTCAGAGCCAGCAAACCCTAGAACTCTGCAAGCGGAGTGACCCTGTTCCTGTCTCTTTGGGGTTGTTAGGGCTCGGTCACTGGGTAGTTCTGAGAGCAGAAATGATACTCCTGAAGACTCCTTCTCCTCGCCCCACGGCATGCTCAGGCCACCAGGAAAGACGAGGAGACAGTGAACAGTGTACAAGAGTTTATTTAAATGATATCTGAACTTAGTTCTATCCTGTGGGGCCCACGTTACAAGTTCCATCTGGGTCCGTTACAACTCTAACCCAAAAAACAAAAAACAAAAAACAAAATCCACAACTTTTTCCATGTCATTAAATATATTCATATATAATAACCATAATATATTAGTATGCATTGGAAAGAAACACTGACCCAAACAATATGTCATGGTCACAACTAAACATTTACAATTCTGAGTGAACAGAACTCAGAAACGCAGGAGGGAGCTGCGGGGGGGTGGGGGACGGAAGTGCCTTTGGGAACAGGGGGAAGAGAGGTCTGATGATGTGGGAATGGGGCTGGCTTGGTTTTGGCCAGGGGCCAGGCCCCACGAGTACGCATTTGGATACCCCTGGGGTATGGCGTGGCTGTGGCCATGAACTGTGGCCCAGTGACCCCAACCATGAGTCTAGTTCGTCCATTTGCCAGTCTCGCTCTCTCGGGGGTATAGGGGACTTCCTTTATGTGTTGAGACCCTAACATTTTTCAGTTTCATTCCATTCTGGGCCACACCCAAGGAAGTCTGTACCCATTTCCTGCATGCTACTATGGAGGCAGAGGGGACATGAGGGGCCTCGGAGAGGTCCCCAGTCCCCCTGGCTTGTACCACAGGGGTCTCTCCCTTCCCATCTCTGGGAACCTGGGGCAGCCCCTCACCTTTTCCCTCTCTTCTACCCCGTAATCTTTAGTGTTACTGTTTGTCAGTCAAGGAGGCACGTTGCTGTTGGGGGCTCCAGACCACCCAGCAGGTGAGAAAAAGGACAGGTGGGCATTCTGTTTTCATTTTTAGAAACTAATCTGGTATGTTTTTCTCAGACACCTACATATCACAACTCTGGTTAATACACTCTTCAAAAATCAAAAGCTAGCTCCGTTTTACATCCGATCCTAACTGTACAAACCGGAAACGCCTCCGTTCCTCCTTCCCAGGGAGGGGGGCAGGCTGGAAGAGGGTGCTCTCCCTGGGATGGGCCCTCGCTGCTGAACTTGGTGGCTGGACTCCGAGGAGCGGAGGGCTGGGTCCTTGAGATGGGCGAGGCAGGCTGGGATGACTGAACTCTCCCGCCAGGGTCCTCACACCCCCCACCGGCTGCTCTGGGGCCTGGCCACGGGGCAGGGGAGGGGGGACGGGAGAGCCTTCGCCCTCGGGGTGCTGAGCCGAGGGGGAGGCCGGTGGAATTTAAAGCGAGAGGCTAGGGGGCCTCGGAGACCACCAGTGCCAGCCCCTCAGGGGACGTGGGGCGACACTCGGGCCCAGGAGGGCACAACCTTTCTAGGCAGAGTGGAGAAGCCAGACAAGTGTGAGCAGAAAAGAGAGCCGGCCCTTTCAAATAGGGGGCCCAGCAGTTAGGGAGGCCTCAGAGATGCTCATGGCGCTCACAAACCTCCCAGGCCTCGGGTGGAGGAGGGCTGGCTGCTTGGTGGGGTCCCTGTGCACCCAGCCGTGGGCCTGGATACTCCTTCCTAGGACAGTGCTGTCTTCTCCCTGCCCCCTTAGGCATCTCTCCCAGTCTGTTCTGGAAGCCCTCCAAACACCCCCAGGCAGCCAAATGTCCTTTCTACGACGTTTCAGGATTAGCCAAGGCCTGCCTTCTTGGACCTGTGGCGAGTTTACGCCCTGCCTCACCCACTCTTTCCGCCACCTCTTAAGATGTTGTGTCCAGCCCCGGACCCTGTCCCCGTCCCCACCCTGACTTCGCTTCCCCAAGCTAGATGCCGTCACCGGGGCCAGTGTCTCAGCAGCAACCCAGCCGTGCAAACCGAGGGGGTGGGTGGGCTACAGGGCAGTGTGCAGTGAGGGGCAGTGTGGCCAGAAGGCCCGGCTCTGGAGTCTGAACCCAGCTCTGCCTCTTACTTTCCTGTGACCTTGAGCAGTGTCCTCGCTGGCAGAAGTGGGCTGAGAATCCCTGTCTCGGGGTCGTCATGAGGCTTAGGTAAGGTCACATGGGTAAAGTGCCTGGCACAGAGCAGGTGCTCAGTAAGACAGCCGAGCTGTGGGCCGAAGCCGGGGAGGCAGAGGGAAGCCAGACCACGAGAGGCTGAGCTTCATACTTGGTCTGACCCTTGTGAGCCACCGAGCTCCAGCAGGGAAAATGAAACCAATTTCCTGACTGAGAGCAGAGCCAGGCCTCTAATTCAGTGTGCCGGGTGTGAGGACTGGGCCAGAGGCCCCTGGGCAGTGCAGAGAGCTCTGAGGCAGGGCAGCAAAAGGCCCCAGGCCTCGATGATGGGCCCTGTGTGCGGAGAGCCAAAGGGCCAAAGGTCTGGGGCTGCCTGTTTGGGGACAGTGTCTCCAGAAAGCTTTGGGAAGGGGGCCTGGCCACACCAGGGGGCACGGAAGGCCTCCACAAGGGGTAGCCGGAAAGAAGCAGGCGAGGTGTTGCGCAGCTGGAGGGGGAGCCCCAGGGCAGGGGTGGCTGCAGCGGGCATGCTTGGTCCAGCAGTCTCTGTCCCTTTCCCGAGGGACGCGGGAGTGAGGGCAGCAACTGGAAGTGGTCATGGCTTCCTTGGCCCACAGGAACCTGGTTGTCCCTGTCACTGCCTAGCTGAGGCTCGGGCACCCTGCGACCTTGCTGAGCCCGCAAACCCTGGCCCTCCTGGACAAACCCCTTCCCCCAGCCTGGCCCAGCTGCCTGTGCAAACCTGCATTCCATGCCCCAGGCCCTTCCCAGGAGCTGACTTCATTACACAAATAGTGTCACGGCCCCTTCCCCCTTCCCTGGAAAATGTCATAAAGGGGCTGGTTCCAAGTTTCCAGAAAGGAAACTCTTTGGGAGGTTTTGCCTTCGCAATGCCTCCTCCAACAGGCAGCTCCAGCGTGAGGCGGTGACCACCCGGCTGGGGCTCTTTGGGGCTGCCCTTGGGTCCACTGCCCTGGGCATGGGCTAGCACCCATTGCGCACCCCTGCGGGGACAGGCGCCAACCCCAGATCGCAGTCCTCTGGCTCCACCAACGGGAATCCCCACCCTGCCCCAAGAACCACCCCACCAGGACCAACTCAGCAGGTGGCAGCAGAGGCCACAGGCCAACTGGGGACTGCTCCGGACCCCCAAGGTCCTGATGGGGCCCAACTTGTCGCGGCCAGGGGTCCCGCGTGGGGATCCCCAGACTAAGGAGGGTCTGGGGGTAGGTGGGGCGTCTCGCTCAGCGCCTCCTACCCCGGGGTTCACAGTTCTCACGTCCCCCTCTCCAGAACCATCCGGCGCCGAGGGGGTGGCCCCACCTGCGCAGTTTGCGCCCCCCACCCCGGCCCCTTGTCCACCCCACCCCTACCCCGGGTCAGGCCTGCTCCGCCCGGAGAGCGCGCCGCTGCTCTGGAAGGAGCCCGTGAGGTAGCTAAGTCTCGTCCTCATCTCTCCCGCCCCGGGCGCGCGCAGCGGGAGGGGGAGGGGAGGCTGGGGCGGGGCCACGGCCCAAGGCCCCACCCTGCAGCCCCGCCCCTGCCCGCTCCCCACGCCCCCCACCACCGGGAAAGCCCGCTTGGCCCCACGCCCCGCCCTGCCTGCCCGCCTGGCGCCGCGGCCACCGCGCTAGGCCTTCTTGCACTTGCCCTTCTTCTCGCGCTGCTGGAACTTGCGCAGCCGCCTTGCCCACGTGTCCCGCCACTGGATCACCAGGCTGCTCTTGTCCGCCACGATGCCGCTCTGGTCGGGCGAGTCCTCTGCATTGCCCAGCAGCAGGTACTTCTTGAGGGGCTTGATTTTGGGACACTTGCAGGCGATGTCCCGTGAGCGGATCCACAGGCTCTGGTCACCACGGCGAATGCGGCTCGTGCCCTGCTTGTACACGGAGATGATGTTCACCGTGAACTTCCACCAGTCCCCTGCCTTGTCCGCCTTCAGGATGTGGATCTGGACCGCTGCAAGGAAGCACAGGCAGGAGAGTGGGACCCCGGGGCCAAGGAGTGACGCCTGCCCCCCCTGCCCCCTTCCTGCAGTCAGGTGGGCCCTGCCTGCTTGCATAGCCGAGGATAGGTCAGCCAGTCTGATGGACAAGACACAGCTGGGACAGGACAGCACAGGGTACCCCATTGGGTGGTACCGAAATGGATTTGGGGAACCCCACCTGCTGCTCCAAGAAGCCTTACATCATGCCTCTGTTGAATCTTTGCCTTTGGGGACAAACCTCCTCTAGGGCCAGCAAGGCCAGAAGAAGCTTAGAGGAACTGACCACCCCTCCTCCCAGCACTCTGGGCAGAGTCGCTGCCCAGGACAGGTGCCTTCTGTGAGAGCAGTGCCTGTCAGTCCTCAGGCCGGGTGGGAACCTCCTTAGTGTCCCCCCCCACCACCACCACCACCAACCCTACTTCCTGCCACGGCATTTACAAAGACTCCAAGCACTTAACATCAAGCCTTATGACACCTCCAGACACACAGCCTTGCCCTTGACCCAGTCTCAGAAAACCATGATGGGCTCTCAGTCCCAGGTACAGGGTACCGTGAACCTGCCCTTCCAGGTGGCCATGGCGCCCTTACAGCGTCCAGGGTCCTTGTAGGGCACCCCCTCCCAACCCTGCCAGGCTGCCTGCCTCCCTCCCGACCCTTTCCAATTCCCCAGGCCATTCGCCTCCTAATTCTCAACTGAAACATCCCCTGGTACAGGGGTTCCAGCACTGCAGCCTGCGTCGGAATGCCCCGAAGGGCTTGTTAAACAGACACTGCTGGGCCTCACCCCAGAATTTCTGATTCAACAGGTCTGGAGTCCACCTGTCACCAGTTCCCAGGTGGAGCTGCTGCTGCTGCTCCCTGGAACACACTTTGAGAATCAGTGCCCTAGTAAATGTTAATGTCATTTCTGTAGGATATTAAGAGAGATTTTTAAAGTAGGGAGAAATGCCTTTAAAAAAAAGATGGGGAACTTTGCTTCAATAATGTTTGTGAAATTGAGTTAAAGTTAAGAGGTTTCCTTAACTGCAGGACTTTTCAGAGCCTTCAGTCTATAAATTGTTATATGCGTGTGGGTTGGTTTCCCAAACAACTCTTGAGCGCAGACCTGTGCAGCTAGCGCATCTCCGGTTAGCAGAGCCCCGTGCAGCCCAGTTGGGGAACTGCTGGGGGAGCACACAATCATTCCAGGGGAGAAGGGGAGAGGTCTCTGCTGCACTGACTGATCAAGGAAAACCTGGTCATGAACCATGGTCCGAACAGGGCATGCTGCCCTTGCTGAGCCCACTGCCACCCCCTGCACCTTCCCCCCTGGCCCAGGCTCAGGAGTGCCCTGGTGGATGAGTGGACTGGGGTCCTCCTGGAAAAGCAGCAGCAGCTCGTCTCCAGATTACACCTGAAGGACCTGAGCTCCCACAGCCGCAAGGACATGTCCCCAGGCATGCCAAGCGGTCCTCACCTGCCCGCTTACGGCCCACCCGCCCGTGCCGGCCAGCCTCTCTTAAAATCCCTGGGGCCCTTCCTGCTCCCCCTTCTGTCCCCACACTTGGCTCAGGATGCTGGCGAGGTTCAGGGACAGTGGGGCCCGGGGCACGTCTGCCACCCTTCAGCTCATCCTTCTGGGGTGAGGGACATGGCAGATTTTCCCATATTTCATTTCAGCCATTCCTGGGCATCCTGAACTTTGCACTCCAGTCTGAGGGCTCCAAAGAATGGCTGCCATGGCAACCGTTTCCATGTTTTTGTCACCAAGGGACTCAACACTCAGTGTGAACTCTGAGGTGGGGTGGGGAGCCCTCTCCAGCGTGCAGGAGTGGCTGGGCCGTGTGTTTGTGCACACGGAGGTCACCGTGGCAACTGAGTGCCCCTAGGCTAAGCGACGGGGGGAGCCGGCGTCCCTGAGAACCCCAGTTTCCTCTCCTCGGGACTGAGCTGAATGCAGAATGAGGCCCCGTCAGGATGCCACTTTCCCTGGGTGGGACCCCCGACCCCCCAGCCCAGCCACGGTGCCCTCCCCCATCCCCCACCCCCATGCCTGCCGGCTCGGGTGGGCAGGAGGTAGCCCCACAGAGATGCTGCAGAAGGCCCCTGGGGAACGCGGCTGTGACTCCAGACACAGCATCCTGTGGTGTGACGGGCTGAGCCGTGTCTCCCGGCCCCAAATGTCCCAGGAAGAAGTGCCAAACCCCCAGACCTGAGGATGTGCTCATGTCCAGAGGGTCATTACGGAGGTTGTGAAGTTCAGAGGAAGGCATGAGGGGGACTGGTGTCCCCGTGAGGACACAGCGAGAAGCAGCCATCTGCAAACCGAGGAGGGGCCCTCTGGAGAAGCCGCGTGCAGACACCTCCATCTCGGACTCCCGGCCTCCAGAACCCGAGACAATAAACTTCTGTTGTTCCAGCCCCTGGCCTGCGGTGCTTGGTTCTGGCAGCCCGAGCAAGCTCGTACAGTTGGAACTGGGGGCTCAGGATCTTAGGTGTTGGCCCCGAGCTGGGCGGGAGGGCAGCCCCGATGATGTGGGCCAGCCCGGCTGGGAGGCAGCCAGAGCGCGCTGGCCTGACCTGGTCAGGCCCTGGGCTGGCCCTTCTTACTCTCTGGCTCTTCGCGGAGCAGAAGGACGGGAGACCCCCGCCTCACCTTCCCGGGGTCTGGAGTTTCTGTCCCCTGAAGGAATGTTCTGGAACACCAGGCAGGGCATCCAAAGCAGCCCTCCTCCCCCACCCCACTTCCCCCGGCCCTGCCAGTAGGCCTGGAGGGGATCCACTCAACACTGAGGACACAGCCCAAAGGGGTACCCCGTCCCTGAACACCCTGCTGTCCCCGAGAATCCAGGGGCCAAAAGCGATGGACACCGGTCCACGGAGACAAAGCAATGGTCCCTGTTCTCTCTCCACCCCAGCAGCTCACGGCAGCTCCCGGGCCTTGGAGCCGGACGGCACGGGCGGGCACAGGGGCAGGGGAGGGTGGCGGTGGGGTTCATGTGATTATGCTGGAAAAAATCCACAGTTCCGCTACCCTTGGCAACGCGTCCGCACATTACACAGCCCACCAAGTATGAGCTGCACACACAGTGCGCGGGCCAAGTCCCTGCCGTGCACATGCAGCTGAAAATATTCAAAATACACATTGAAACGGTGACCTCAGGCAGACCCACTCCGCACGCTCGGTGAGCGCGCCCGCCACAGCACAGGGAGTCCAGGACGGCTGGGGTCCCCTGGGGGGACACCAGGCCCCAGGCAGCTCTGCCCATCTGAGCACCACGGTCCCTGCGGGCGTGCCCCTACACCCACACAACACTCAACACCCTGCCAACGAGCCTCAGCAACACCCCCATCTGTGTACCCATGTCCTAGCTTGACCTTCAGGAGGGCAGACCGGGGGCCCAGTAAGGATCCCCCATCCCGTCTTCAGAAATGAGGGAGGTGACCCTCAGAAAGGCAGACGGAGACTACATGGGGCAGGAAGAGGCATGCAGAGACCAGCTTGCAGGCAGAGGGTCCCAGCACAGAGCCAGGGGGGTCCCGCTCTGGCGCAGAGGCCAGGCAGTGGCCGGGCTGGGGAGACAAAGTGGCCCCGCTCTCAGTGGTAAGCAGCCAAATCTCGGGATCCACACCGCAAATGCCCACCCTTATGCTGAGGGCTTGGGCTGCAAGCATGCCCGGGGCTGGGGGGGGTCCCGCCCTTCGCACAGACAAAAGCAGGCATTGGCGGGGGGACCTGGAACTCACGAGGCAAGATGGGTGAGGTCAGCACCCCTGTGGACGTCACTGAGCAAAGCCGCAGGGAGCAGCACGTCTGCAGAACGGGGCAGATGCCCGAGGAAAGGCATGGAGAGGGCTCATGGGCTCCAGGGAGCAAGGAGCTGGCCTCTGCAGCCCACGTCCTAGGGGCCAGGCCAGCCTGGGAGTCCCCACCATCCACAGCCATCTCTGATTGGCAAAGCTGCAGACAGGGTGGGGCAGCCCCCCCTTAGCAATTCTGGAGTTCACAGGAAGGACTTAGCAGCCCCCGATGTAGGGCTGTGACAACCGACTTCTCTTCTAATCCTGGCTTGTGGCAGGGCTGGCGGGGACCATGCTCCTCTCATCCCTCCCCTCAGCTGCAGGTCTGGCTGTGACTGGGAGCAGGGGAGTGGCCGACCAAGGGCCAGGCCCACAGAAGCCAGTCAGCAAGAAGGGCCTGTGCCCGAGTTGGGTGGTGGACTCGGAAGGCAGGCCCAGGGTAGGCTGGGCACCTCTGGCTGGCACCAGGGGGCGGGGGTTCCTCTCAGCAGCTGGGTGTGCAAGGCCCTCTGTGTCCTACAGGAACAGACCTCGCCTTCCTTCCAGGGAGCCTCAACCTCTATGGGTCCCAAGGCGGGGAGACCCTCAGGTCACCAAGGCACCCTAAAAAGTCGGAAGCTCCGGGTCCCATGCTTGGGTTCTTCCACAGGGGAACCTGCTGGCCCACAGCAGATAGCCCTGTTCTCGCCCTGAACAGGGGAGCCCCCGTTCATTCCGAGCCTCCGTCCCCAGCTCCAGCCCTGATCCAAGAGACTCAGAGCCTGTCAGCTCTGAGCCCTTGGAGGCCCTGGCACAGCCACCTCTGGGGACAGTTACCGACAGGAAGTAGCTCCAAGCTGACTTATGTCCCTGCTGGTAGGTTTTGGGGACCCCCTACTGTCATCAAAGCTCCCAGACTGGGCCAGATTCTAAGAAAAAAAGTGTATACAGTTGTTGCTCATTCATTTGCTGGCTCAGCCTCAGGACAACCTGCTGGGCTGGGGCCCTGGGGGAGGGGCCGTGGGGGAGGGGCCCTGGCACCCGCCCGAGGGGAGAGGGGCTGCCAACCATCTTCCTCTTCCCACAAGCCTTGAGCCCTGGGACACCTCCGCGGGGAGGCTTCCTGCCGCCTGGAGGTCTCCTGGATTTATGAGCCGCTCAGGGTGGGCCCCCAGGGGCTTCCCAGCAGCTGCCCCTCCCAAGCAGGCCTGGTGGCCAGCCCCTGGCCTCCCCCAGCGCCCCGCCAACCGCCCAGCAGCCATACCTTCCTGTTGGGCCGGTCCGGCCAGGGAAGGCTTGTCACCCATCTGTCTCGGAGACAGCAGCCAGGACAAATGGGGGAGGACACTAACCCCACAGAAACCATTAAAACCATGCAGCCCCATAAATCTCCCGGTATAGAAAGTGTGTCATGAGTTGCAGCTGCTTTCATAAAATGCAGCCCTGACCACATGTTTCCCCATCCCCCATGAAGGTAAGAAAGCCCGGAGCCCGGCCAAGTCTTGTTCTTGGAGATGCTGACCTGCCAGAGGCGGGGCGGCGGGGGGAGGAGGGCAGCGAGTGTGCGGGTGGAGAGGGGGTGCAGGGCATCGAGGCAGGACCCACGCACCCACCACGGGGTGTCTCGGCCGTCCTCATGAAGCAAGGTGGCGAGCTGAGGCGAACTGTGGCCACAGCAGGCCACAGGCCCCCACGGGAGTCCTCTGGAGTCCCCGGGCTGCCACCCCCAAAAAGTCATACCTCAAACCTCAAAGAAGGCAGGGACACCCACCTGCGGGCCGGCTGAGGGTCCCTCCTTTCTCCCCCTCTCAGCAAAGACATCCTGGTTTGCCCCTCTCTCTCTCAGAACCAAGAGCAAGGTGAATGCTGCCTCAGTTTCCCAGCCAGGCCCCAGGGCTCCGGCTCCATTCCTGGGAGGGGAGAGGGGTGAGACCTGGGACCATCTCCCTGCACAGGGATCCTCGGAGGAGGGGATGCTGGGAATCAGAGTCAGACTCTGGGGAAGACATGAGCCCTGTTCCCTGGGCAACGGTCCCAGTCTGGCCCGGCCACCTGCATCCCCCTTCACGAGTGAGACGGGGTCAGGGGACTGGCCACCCCGCTTGGCCAAAGGCTCGGGTAGGAGAGTGGGGCGCCCTCATCAGCGGGCTGGTCTCTTCCTCAAAGGAGCCAAAGGGACAGAGGGCCCCCTCTCCCAGTCAGGAGGGACGGAAAGAGCCTGGCTTGTCCCCTGCCCCCCATCACAGGTCTGGCCAGAGCTGCCGGAGTGTCAACTGGAGGATGGCCTCACACAGCCCCAGGAGATGCCCGACAACCAAGCCTGCCTCCCAGCACCCCCGGGAAGGCCCAGGGAGGAGCGTCGCCCCAGGCTGGCGCACCAGTGGGGTCCTGGCCTCTGAAGGAGGGCGAGGCAAACAGATCGACCTCCGCTAATATGGCCTCAGATCAGGCCCCTCATCACCCCCCAAGGTACCCACCCTCCCGGCCACCGCCCAGACATGTGGCCTCCAGGACTCACAGAAAGCCTGGTGCAGCAGGTGCTTTTCTGGCTACAGATTGATGCACACTCCATGGTGGGGGTGTGGCCTGTCCGAGCTCCCCAAACAGCCTGCAGCCCAGTGCCCATTTAGGACATGGCCTCCAGGCAGCCCCTTTGCGGAGCTCAAAGGGCAGCCAAGCCCGCGTCCCCAGCCGGAGCCCTGGAGTGGGGGTGTCCAGCAGCCACGGGTCCTCTCATGCACCCTCCGCATGCCCCACTCGGCTCTAGCTCCTAAAAGGCAACCCACACCCAAAGGACGGAACCCACTTCTCCAAGGAACCCTGAAGACAGGGCACCAGGCCCGGAAATAGGAACCAAGCAGTATCCAGACCACAGCCCCAGAGTCCTGGGGGTGCTCCTTGGCCAGCCACGTTCCCCCAGGGGAATCTAGCAGACACCTGCGAGCACTCGGAAGGGTGTCCCTGGTCCCCTGACAAGCCTCCCACAGCCCCACTCCAGAGGGTGCCCTGGGGTCTGGGGGCAGGGCTGCACACAGCAGGTATACACAGACTGGGGGCAGGCCAGGAAGGACCCATAGGATCCCTACCACGGTGGCGCAGGGGGGGGTGGTCCATCCGAGCACTGCGTCACTGAGCAAGATGCTTTGTGACCCTGGACACAGGCCCCTGGTGGGCAGAGAGGACAAGTGCTGCCCATCACAGGTGTGGGACACAGCCGGCGCCCCCAGCCCCAGGGGCAGAGCTCTCCAGGCACCTTGGACAGATCCCCACCCCCCCCAACCCCTCCAAGCCTCCATGTTCCGGTCAAGTTGTCCTGGGGGGCCCTTGGGCCCTCCCTGTCCAACCTGGTGGTCACCCACATTCCTCGACCCCAGCCTGACTCACACGGACCCAGCCCCACATCTGGCCTCCATATGGAGCTGGCCCTCTGGGAGTGGGGAGGAAGGAAGGTCACATCTGGCTGGGGAAATTGGAGGCTCCCCAGGGGGACGGTGACCCCCCCCCAGGGAAGGGGGTCAGCAAGTCTCTGAAACACCATGCCATGCGCCACTGGCTGCTCAATGTTCCGCTCCCCGGGGCTACGGGGGACTGGGGTGGGGGAGCTGGCGTCTCCCAGGAACGGCCTCAGGAGGGGGAACACCCGCACCCACACCCAAGCCCCCGGATTGCAGGGGGCTGCAGACCCAGGCACGTCGTCCCTGGGACATGTGGAGAACCCGTCTAGCTCTCCGCACTTAATGGGATTGATCCTGACCAGGAAAGCTCTTGAACTCAGGGTCAAGAAAAGGAAGGGGACGAGTGTTAAGAGGGGAGAGGCCATCGTTTGCCGAGACTGTCCTCCCTTTCCCCTGGGTCCCTGGGGCCAGTGAGACAAAAAGAGGCCTGAGTTAGAAGCCTCTCCCCTGACCCCATCTGATCTCCAGCCTCAGCAGTCCTCGCCAGCTCCGTGATCATCGGCAGGCTCCCACCAGCGGCGGCGCCCCCACATGCACCCCCTCGGGGACCACCCGGGACCTCCCTCCCCCACGCGGCCATGCCCATCGCCAGCCCCGCCAGTCCCAGCCACGATGTCCGCCATGTTGGCTCCATCATCTCTAAATGTCACCCCAACACCACAGGGACCCCTCCTGCCCCTCTGTGCGGCCTGGAAGTCTCTCGGGCTTTGCAGTCTCCAGTCCAGAGTACACTCCCGTGTCTGGTTGAGTCTCAGCATAACGTGCGCAGGACACGGTGTGTGCCCCGTGACAGGTGTTCGTGTGGATTTGTCAAGGACAGGAAGGAAGGCCATGAGGTGCCCCGTCCTGGGCCTGGCAAGGCCCCGGGAGGTCCCTGGGTGCAGGGGGAGGGATGTTGGGGTGAATGACAGTTCCACTTAGGTCCCAGGCCCGCTTCTGCCATGGGGCCCCCGAGAAGGCAGGCGCACGTGCACATGCACAGCCCAGCAAGCCCCGTCTCTCCCCACGGATGCCAACAGGGTCTCCCCTTTGAGCCGCACCCAGACGCCATCCTTGCGGGAGCTCAGGAGGCGTACTGGACGCAGATCGTCTCGTGAAAAGCATTCTGATTTTTCCATCTGGTGGTGCCAAAATGTCTTTCAACAAAAGGGGTGACTAATAAACATTTCTGGGAACGAATCATTTTTCCAAGAACTGGCAAAAGTGAGATGATCTCACCTTTCAGAATGTGAGCTGTCCGTCTCCCCCCACTTGCAAAGCCCAGGGAGAAGGAAAAGCCTGGAGGCAGCACCCAGGAGCCCACGGCGGCCCGCATGAGCAGGCCCGGCTCTCAGTGGGCTCGGACGTGGCCATGGATGCTGAGGCCCACTGGGGACTCACCCCAGGCTCCCTGGCCCCTATACCCTTGCATCCAGCACCTGCTTCCCCAGCCTGTTTCCACTTCTGTGGCCGAGGCCTTCCTCCCTCTGCCTGGGAGCCTTGCTTTGCCCCGTGAGCACTGGCTACCGAGGACCCTCCTCCAGGAAGCCCTCCCTCTATGCCCTCTCTGGAGAGCCAGGCTCTGGAACTCAGGCTTGTCCACCCCGCCCCGCTCTTGACTGTGTGCATGTCTCCCTCCTAGACTGTTTCTTGGGGGCTAAGACAGTGTCTCCTCCGTATCCGCAAGCTCAGTACCCAGGACAGGATGGGGCATACAGCAGGTGCTCGAGGAGTGTGAAGAGGGACCGGCTGGGGATGGGTGTGTGAGGGAGCAGGACGCCCTAGGATATGTCTGTGGGGGGTAGGGAGGGTGCACAGGTGTGGTGAGTGAGGACAGGGCCCGGAAGGTGGTCAGGGACAAGAGGGAGCAGAGGCAGGAGGCCGAGCGGCCCAGCCTGGATGGTCATGGGAGCAGCCTGAGACCTTCCCCAGCCCCAGCCTAGTGCCCGCCCCCCACAGTGCCCTGGGGACAGTGTAATTCTGTCACCCTCATTGCCTTGACTCCCCTGACTGGCAGCGCATGACTCTGGGGGGAGGGGCTCCAGACAGATGCTGCCCGGACTCGGTGGTGAACACACAAGCGGGCACACTCACACACACTCACGGGCCCACACAGCACACACAGGTGTGCTCCCTATCACACAAGCACACACACGCTCTGATGTGCACACACACAGGGTCACAAACACACATGTGCCTCTGTGCACACACATTCACACCTGCAAACCCACCCCTGTTGTCACACAAGGCACGTGTGCACGCTCACACATACACCCACACATGTGCGCACGCACACCCACATGCACACACAGGAACACTTGCACATGCTCACACACTGTCACACTCGTGCACCCACACGTGAGCACACTCACAAGCAGCTCCACGGGAGCCTACTCGCACGCCCACATCCACACACAAGTGCCCACACTCGCGTGCACACCCACAGCTGTTCACACCATCACACCTACCCTGCACACTCACGCACGCTGTCACATGAGCACACCCACCAGGGGCGTTCACACAAGGCAGGGCCCCTCCCAGGCGAGTGTCCCCAACTGGCCGGCATCACAGACACCAGACAATCACGCACGCACCTGTTCTCCATGGGCAGCTCACCAGCAGGGTCCCCTCAAGGGCAACAGAGAGCCAGGTAACCACAGACCACGGTGTCACCCTGCACCTGCCCCAAGCACACTGGGTCTTATCCAGAAAGGTGTCATGTCCCCTGTTTGTCTGGATGAGACCCCCATGTGACAGGAAACCGAGGCCCCGGCTGGTGAGGCTCCTGCCCCAAGTCCCACAGCACATTGGGGGTCTGCATGTCCAAACCATGGGGCTGCTGTCCCCTCCCTGCAGATGGGAAGAGAACGGGCCTCCCTCCCCTGCTAGGGGTGCTCTGTGGATGCGAGAAGCGCAGTGGAACTTGGCCCTGAGGCCCTCCCCTGACCCCTGTCCCCCTTGCTCCGCTTGGTACCCAACCCAGCCCCTCCCATCAGGAATGTGCCAGAGCGAACACAGGGCAGGACCCGGCCGCACACCCCTTCTTCCCCCTGCCCCGGTCGGCGGAGACCCAGCTCCACGTCCCCAGCAGGAGATGGGGCCCAGGGCCTCCTCTTCACGTGGCAGAGGCGGCCATCCTGGGGCGCTCATCAGCAGCTTCTAGAACATTCAGGGCACTGGTTACATTTTCTAGTTGGCTCCCTGCCAGGTGTCAGAGCAGGGAAGATGCAGCACCCCCCGCCCCCAGAAAGTCCAGTCCCCAGTCCTCCTCTGCCTGGCCTGCTCTGCCCGCCTCACCTCCCTCCTCGTCCTCTTCCTGTGCATCACGCCCCCATGCCGACCTGGGGAGGGACGCCCCCACTCTCACGTTATCCGGGGGTCTGTGGTCCCAATGGAATGCAGGGTCCTACGAACCCAAGCACAACACCTCACCAGTCCCCCACCCCCAGCCCCAGCACAAGGCCTCCGGCTGTACCTGCGGGCCCCTGCCCTGGCGGGGAGCTGCTCCCTCCCTCCTGAATAAGCCGATGGGGCCCCTCTAAGTTCATAAAAAGACTGTGTCTGGTCCCCTTTGACAAAAAGAGGGTGTTTAGCCCTCCTGCTGATGGGGCCAGCAGAGTGCCAAGGGGGAACAAGGGTCCCCCAGAACATTGAGGGTCAGGAGAGCTGAATTCAACGGAGGAAAAGAAGACAAGAGAACAAAACGGGGCCGAGTCCCACAGAACCAGGTGTGACACACGCGCTATTCCGGTAACTGTTTTAAAAGCCTAATTTTTCCTTTCTTTGCTTTTAGAACCGAACAGGGGCTGCAGGCCAGCACCTCACAGAAGGACTGCTGGGCCCTCCCCCTCCAGCCCTTAGGTGTGTTCCCCCAAAGATGCTTCCAGAACAACTCCAAGCTCTCCCGCCCCAGCACACCCACCATGCCGTCCCCCGTTCTGGGCAGCGCTCTCTATAGCCGCTGGCTCTCAGGGCCTGTGGACAGAGCCCCCACTTGAACCCCAGGCCCCAAGCCTACAACCGCGACAAAACCCTGGGCCTCCCTGCCTGAGCCCTCATCCCTCCCTTGTGCGTGTCACTGGGGCTGAGACTGCGCTCCCTTTCCCCTTCAACCATCTCGAGGTTACTTCTTTTTCCAGCGGCAGCCGGACGTTCCTGCAAACACCTGAACGGGGCTTTGGGAAATTGGCTGCAGGCCCCACAGGGGTCTGGATCGGGGCCACCGGGAGATACAGCCCCAGCAAGGGGCAGGCCAGGCACCCTGGGCAGGCTCTAGGCTCTGGGGACATAACGTTGCATGTGTGCGTGCGTGTGTACCCGTGTCCGTACACACACTCACATGGGTACAATGATTAGGTTTTAGAAGTTCTCCAAATTCCTCTGGGTTCCCTCGTGCATTTCTTTATGTTTAAAGGGCCGGACCCTTGTCCTTATTAAAGAGAAACACCTTATGTCTGGTTCCCACAGCCCGCCCCGGGCAGATGGCAGGCCGGGCTGGGTCATGGAGGGACAGAGGGACAGACAGAGGTCCTCTTCTGGCTCTGCTCCTTCCTCCCTCTCTTCCGGCCCAGCTGCCAGGCAACTCGCAAGGGTCACTCCTCCCTGGGAGCCTGGGAGGCACCGGGCCCAGACATACAGAGTGGGGCAGGTCTGGAAAGGCGGGCAGGAGAGGCCAGCGTGGTGTGGGGTGGACAGGCCTGCCAAGCCCGTGGCTGGGGGACCACCTCTGGGGGCCAGGTGACAAACAGGACCGGGCAGCATCAGTGGGAGTCGGGGGTGACGGAGGGGGTTGGGGAGGGTCAGCCACCTCCCCAAATCCGCCAGGCCCAACGGGTCCAGAGGAGGGCCAGACGGTGGAAGGTGCCAGGCCTGGGTTCAGAGCCCCTGGGCCTCCATCCAGGCCGCGGTGACCTCTTGGCCGGGTGACAGGGGCCTCTGCTGCCCATGTGGACACCCAGGTCTCTGCCTGGGGTCCTCCCCTGCCACTGCCAGCAGATCCCCTGGGTCTCCTGTTTGCTAGGCCCCTGCTCTGAAGTGACCCCTGGCTCTCGGCTGCAAGGGTGGCCTTGAGGGGCTCCCCTCCTCCAGCGGGCTCCCCAACAGCCTCCCAAGTCAGGCTTTGACCCCATCACGTGTTGTCTGGCCAGCCCAGGCCTCCAGCCAGCACAGCCACTCTTAGGGACCAGACGCCACAAAGCCGGCTCCTCACCTCCTCCCAGGGTTGGGCGGCAGCCTGGCAGGAAGGAGGTTCCCAGCAAGTGCATAGGGAGGAGGACAGGGCCATCCAAAAGAGAAAGGGGCACAGGGGCCCTGACAGCTCAAGGGACAGGGCTGTCAGCCCCAGAGCTGCTGGCTGCAAAGCACCCTCGGGGACCCAGCGACCACTTAAAATGCAGATTCCCCGGCCCACCCCAGCCTTTGCAGAGTCAGCATTTGGAAGGAGGAGGCTTTTAAGCCCACGGAGCTGCTGCCCCCTTTCCTGACACCTGGAGGACCCCACGCTGAGCCACGGAGGGAGACTCAAGTTGAAAGCCCATCGTACGGAGAACGGCACCCAAGACCAGAGAGGCAAAGCGACTAATCTGAGGCCACACAGCCCCCAACCTGGGGCAGAGTGGAGGCTGGAGGCCAGGCTGGGAATCCCAGCCACAGGGGAGCTCCTGCCCGGGGCAGAGAAAACTCAGTCCTCAAGCCCTGCAGTTCCCTCACGCCCCCCACCCCCGGAAGTCCCCTGGCACCCCTTGCCTCATAGGGCCTCGGGGAAAGAGCTGACAAGTCCCTTGGGCGTGGGATCCTGCCAGCCAGGCCCCCTGCCGATCACAGGACACCAGGACCCGCCCCCCCCACCCCACCCCCACTGGTCACGTGGCCCCCAGACAGGGAGCCAGGCACTCACCATAGTCCTTCCTGCAGTACTTTTTCATGTTAATCTTCAGCTTCCCTTTGGAGGCCTTGCAGTAGGAATCACAGTCTGCAGGGGAGAAGAACACAGACAAAAAACCTAATTAGGCTGGCGATGAATAGGCCGGGGGTGAGGGGGAGGCCGGCTCCCCAGATGCCCAGAGGCCTGCAATACCCACGGGGCCGGGCGGGGCTGCCATTCAGAGCGGCCCGGCCTTCTCAAGAGGCGCTTGGGACAAAGGGCCCCCCACCCGGCCCGGCCCCCCACCCTGTGGCCCCGAGGAGCCCTTCAGCCACCGCCTGGAGCCCCCTTGGCCTCTGCGAGGGACACTGGGGCCTGTGGTATTGTGCCACCCAGGGCTTCCGAGCGCCGCCCAGATTCCCCCCAACCCGTTCTTAAGACACAACTGGAACCTGATTAAAGCCGATAGAGGCCTCATTGTCACCCCGCGCCCCGGGTCTGTGTCAGGCGCTGGCTTTCATGGCGCAGAGCCTCTGGCTGGGGTCAGACCCCAACAAAAGAGGTCACGGAGGAAATTAGCAGCCCATGAAGCATTAGAAAATGCCTTTGGTGTCCACTCTACTGGAGTGTGCAAATAGAATGGCCCGCGGAGGGGAGTTCAGTTCTAATGGGCCCCACTGCTGCGAGGCAGGGCTATGGGCCTGAGGCCGCCAGGAGCATATCAGGGTCTTCCCGGAGCCGGGGTGCGAGCCAGGCGGAAAGTGCAGGGCCTCTGGGGTCGGTTAGCCCCTGGGCCTGCTTTTCCTGGGGCTGGGGGGCTCCGTCCAACCACCAGAGTAAACACCCTGCCTTGGCCCAGCCAGGCCCTCTCCCGGCCAGCTCTTCCCGATCCTCCGACAAGGTGATGCAACGCTTGGCCAGATCCACAGAGGACTGTCACCCTCAGCACGATGGCCAGCTCACGGCTGGGGCCCAAGACATCACTCCAGCCTGCTCCATGCCACCGCCCGACACACCAGGCCTCACTCAGTCTCACCACCATTCTAGGATGTGGGGGTGACGGTCCCATTCTGTAGGTAGGAACACTGAGGCCCCCTGCCCAAGGCCTCCCTGACAGCTGGTGCCCAGGCTGGGCCTTGAACTCGACCATGAGAGGCCCAAGGACTGCTCTCTTGGTTATGCCACGCTGTGGTTCAGTGAACACAATGCCAGCAGGGCGTGAAGCTCAGAGCAGGGCACAAGGAGTACCCCGTGTTCCAGCAAGGCCCAGACAGCCGGTGGAGGGCCCAGAATGTTCTAGAAGCCATGGCAGCATCGGGCAAGGGAGGTGAGCTGGGGGTGTGTCCGGGTGACAGGTTGGGGGGGCTAAAAAGGGGACACACATACATTGAGGGGATCGCCCCAGGAGCAGGTGCAGCCCCTCCCCCCGCAGAGGGCATTGCCAAGCTGACCTGGGGGTAAGGGAAGGATCTGTGTGGGGCACAGGACAAAGCTGGGGAGGGAGTCAGTCCTCCCAGTGCCCCTCACCCGACCCCCCCCATGGCTTAGTGATGCAGAGAATATTCAGAGACACCTCCCACCCCAGAGCTGGTCTCTGGCCCATGAGATGTGGCTGCCTCCTTCCAGGTCCTGGATTTCACTGACTAGTGCCTCGGTTAGAGTCGAAACTGCTCCATCCCACTGCCCAGGCGGCCCACGGCCTGGCAGCCCCCTGCTGCCTCCTGAGCCAGCTTTTGGGAGGGGCAGGGGGAGCACCCAGTGGGGAACCAGTCTCAGAAAATAGGGGAAAACGCAGCCCCCCCGCTTCCTGGTCCCCTGGGTCTGAGCCCCGGGACCCCCTCCTGGTCACCAGGACACCCTGCCAGGGGCGCCTGGAGGCTATCCTGCTAGTGACTTCTGCCAGATAGCTAGCTGGCCACCAGGGGAGGGAGGGGACCTCTCAGGAGGCAGGGACGCAGCTGTCCAGGGACCACCGCCCGCATTCTGCAGCCACCAAGCCCGAGCGGTCATCGCAATGTGATAGCAGCCCGAACTCATGGACCCGAGGCACCCGCACCGGGCCCTGCGCCCCGTGCCTCACCCTGGGGAGCAGCTGCTCCAGGCTGCGGGTCAGCCACCACAGGAACAGATGACGCGCACAGCAAAGCCACCGCCGCAGCTGAACCCAGGATGTGCAAGAGACCCGCGGTCCTGCGAGTGGGCTGGGCTCCCTCCCTGCTCTCCCCACTTAGAGAAGCTAACAGGAATGCTGGGTGATCTCCCCGGGACGGCCTTGAACCCCCTTACTCCTCGCCTTTTGGTTATTTTTTACCGAAGTCAAAAGCCATTGGTCCATGTCTGTGCTTGCATTCCGGAAAATCATCTCCGCTCTCACTCCCCGGGGGGGCCTCTCCAGCTGGACACTGAGGCACACAGCCCAGAGGGGAGGGGGACACAGCACCATGTAGCCGTGGGCTCTGCACACTTGTGAGGGAGTCCCTGTCAGTCCCACCTGAAAGCCAGGAAGCCAGAGCTCAGGAAGGTTCTAGAACACCTGCCATGCACTGTGGGGGCCAAAGGCACGGTGGCAGAGCCTGGTGACAGTCTCCTCCCAGGGCACCTTGGGCTTACTTCTTGCCTTCCCTCCTGCTAACACCGACAGTGGTTCTTTCCAGAGCCAGATATCTACCTGGGACAGACATCATCCCAGAATGTGTGGCATCCATTCCCTGCCCAATGAGAACATCGCAGTACCAGCCCCATTTCAGAGCTGGGGTGGGCTGGCCACGGAGACTCAATCCCAGGACCCCAAGATCATGACCTGAGCCGAACGCAGATGCTCAACCCACGGAGCCCCCCAGAAGCCCCAGAAATACTTCTTAAGGGCTGTGCACTCATTGTGAGGTGTCCCCCCACTCCCTTTGGATTTGTCGATTCCAGCTGGGTTGAGAGTAGGGAAACAAAGACCGAGACTCTTAGACCTGTACGTAAAACATGGGTAAATGGGCTTGGAATGAGGACGATGGAAACGCTCTCCTTTGGGTAGAGTCAGTAACGTCCGGGTCACAGACACCATGGCTGCTATCTGGCGGCTGGCGGATTCTTTGTTTTGGGTGTGTTCCACACAACTGAGGTCATCGGACAAGTGGTCCCTGGGTAGGGAAAATGTTCCTGCCTTTTCTTCTTCTATCAAATACACACACAACCACAGAGACAGCCTCAGGAGGGACAAGCCACAGGTTTCACATGTGGTTCTGACTCCTTCAAAATGGCATATCTACTTGGCAGCGACCCACAGAGCCCCTCTTTGCCTGGTGCCAAAAGAGCTGTAAAGACAACGAGAAAAATGAAAATTCACAGTCCCGCCAAAGAAAACCAAATGGATAGATGACCCCATGCTGGAATCTGGGAGCAGTCTCTATTAATTAAGGGCAGATGATGGAGGAAGGAGAAAACCTGTCCCAGGTTTTACCTCGAGACGCGGCCTCTTGTCCGACACACGGAGAGATCTCGAAGAAAGAGAGGACACAGGGACAATGAGCAGGAAACAAATGGGCAGGAGGTAGGCAGGGGCACTGGGGCTGGTGCCCTCCTCCAGGGAGGGGATGCTGAAGGAAGGGGAGGGCCCAGAAGGACGACAGCACGCCTGCATATTTGCACTTTCATTTTTATCAAAATGACCAGCGCAGAGAAGGAGGAAATCAGGCAGTGCGGGTAGAAGGATGCCATCCCCAAGGAACACAGTGAATCAAGGGGAGACACTGCAGGAGCCAGGGAGCAGGGCCAGAGCTGTATCTAGTCCCCGGCTGTCCAGTGTGTCGCCGAGATGGGAATCCAGTTGTCCTAGTAGAAGAATCTGCAATTTTTTTTTTTTTCAAAATGCTAAACAGTAAATACTTAAGGCTTTGCAGGCCATACAGTCTCTATCACAAGTATTCAAAGTCTGCTGCTGGGGCGTGACAACAGCCATGGACAGCGTGTGACTAGGGCAGACTAAAAAAAGATCTGAAAAGACACGGCTTCTGTAAAGTTGGAGAAGAAAGCCAGAAGGAAAGACCAGCCTGAGCTAAAGAGGCCACAGGACGATACAAAGAACGTGACACAGGAGAGGAAGAGGAGCTGGAAAAACCAAGATGCAAACCAAAAAACTCAGTAGCACAATCAAAACCCACTTCGGAAGCAGTCAAGAGAAGGGATCCTGGAGACACCCGATTCGGACACACAGAGAATGAACTGGGGAAACTCTCGCAGAGTCTAGAGGAAAAGGATAAAGACGATAAAGGATAAAGACGAAGGAGAGAATGGTGAGAATGTGGAGGGTGACGTATGATGGGGAGAGAAGGCAGCAGAAGCCAAGCAGGATAGAAACAATGAACGATCGGACTTCTGAGCTAAAGGCAGACCGACACATGCACAAGAAGGCTCACCGACTTTTGGGAAAAACATCAAGCAAGAGAGACCAACACCCAGACACATCTTCGCACACATATGAAATCCCAGGATGAGGGAAAATCAGAGGCGGATTAGAAATCAACAAGAAGAAGCCAGCCAGATGGCCATGGAACGATGCCCACAGGTCGTGAGGAGGGAAAAGTCTGTGACAGAGGAATTTTATACCCAGCTAGACTATCTTGTATGTGTGTGCAGGCCACAACGAGCCAAAGGCATTCTCCAGTGTGCAAGGCTGCAGACAATATTCCAATCATATATTCCTTTTGAGAGAGGTACTTGTGAATGTTTTCCAGACAATCAGGAAATGAATCAGAAGTAAGAGTTTAAGAGGGGGCAGTCTTGGTGAGACCATACACTACAAACGTGGTCATGGGCTTAGAAACCTGTGAGGCTGAGATTTCATATTTGGTTCTAAAACTGAAGGCAGGGGTGCCTGGGTGGCTCAGTCATTAAGCATCTGCCTTCGGCTTGGGTCATGGTCCTAGGGTCCTGGGATCAAGCCCTGCATCAGGCTCCCTGCTCCACAGGAAGCCTGCTTCTCCCTCTCCCACACTCCCTGCTTATGTTCCTTCTCTCGCTGTGTCTCTCTCTGTCAAATAAATAAATAAAATCTTTAAAATAAAATAAAACTGGGGCACCTGGATGCCTCAGTGGGTTAAAGCCTCTGCGTTCAGCTCAGGTCATGATCCCAGTGTCCTGGGATCGAGCCCCGCATCGGGTTCTCTGCTCGTTGGGGAGCCTGCTTCCTCCTCTCTCTCTGCCTACCTCTCTGCCTGCTTGTGATTTCTGTCTGTCAAATAAATAAATAAAATCTTAAAAAAAAAAAAAAACCACTTCGGAGGGACATCACTAAATGAAGCGATTTGTTTGTAAAGCTTACAACTTTGAAAGAAGACACTATAAAGATTCTTTAAAGACGTTCTAAGTTCGTCACCTGCTAACAAATAAGTTCGCCTCATAATAAAAAAAAGAGAATGTTTTGCCTGGAATAACATCATATTGAAATATACTAAGAACAAAAGCATTAGGAACACATAAGGGAACAGACAGTAACCTGAGCAGTAAAATGTTGCTTAATTAATTCCAAAGGAGCTGGAATCATACAAGCCATGTTTCCCAACAGCAACGTAATGAACAGGATTTATTGTTAAATAGAGAAGAATGAAAATATATGTATTTGGCTCTAGAAGTTAGACAGCGAGCAAAACAAACTCTGAAGAAAGCCGGAGACTGGCAGCAGAAGTTGAAACACCAGAAAAAACTCACACGTTGTAAATACCCCCAAAAACGGATTCTCAGGAAAGCCCCCAAACCAAGAAACTTAAAACACATACACACACACACAAAACAACCAAAAAAAAAAAAACAAAAAACAAAACCCAGACAAAACACTGTCACGTCTAATTATGAATACGAGAGAGAAATCAGGCTTGCATTAGGAAGTCAGGAGGAAGGGACTATAATCAGAGTCGAAATTGTAATTATGTTATAAATCAGAAGGCTGCTACCCTACACCACTTTAGGCCGAAAATGACACGAAATGAACTCCATGACTTTTTAGGAAAATGTACATGTACAAGTCAAACAAAGAGAGACAGAATCTTGGGCCATCTCTGGACCTTATGCTACCTGATCCAGGCAGAAACAGGAAGAGGTGGAAATTACTTAGGAAATTCCAAGTACCTAAAATGGATCAATTTGGAACTTAAAAAAAAGTGGGGGGCCGCGTCCTATGATTCAACCCTGATATAAAAGCCAGCATGAGCCTACCGTCACACAGACCCTGCAGCCCAGCCGACTGATCTCATTCAATAAGGCCCGATGTTTCCCGTCCGGCGCGGTCCCAGCCTCCCTGGACCAGTGGCCGGGCCCCCACCCCAGTGCCTGGGTCTGCCTCGCACAGGAGTAGTGAGGGAGGGAGTGAGGAGGATGCTTGGCGGCCCCTACTCTCTCAGGGGACCCTCTGGGGCTCGAACGGAGGGGGCAGGAGAGCTGCAGGGGTTCCCATACCAGAGTCACCCGCGGCTCCCGTCCTCCTCCCCAAAAAGATGGGAGCTGCCAGGGAGGGACAAGGGGACCCGGGAGAGCCGCGGAGACCCAGAGGCTGCCATCTGTGGCTCACAGCAGGTCCATCCTGGCTGGCTGGCATCCTGGCTCCTCCTGGGAGCAGCCGACCTCCCTTTTATTCCCCCCACCTGCTCCCCTGACCAAGCCCCAGCCAAGAGCCAAGAGGGGGCCCTACAGGCTCAATCCCAGAGGCAGTGCCGCTCCCTTCTCTCCCACCACCTTGGGTAGCTCATCCCTCTAGTCTGCCTCCTGCGTCCCAGGTGCCAAAAATCCTGCTGGGCAGGCCTGCTCGCCGGATCGAAGCTCATCTCCGAGCATATGGCAGGCGGGGCCCAGTGTCCCCCCGTCGGAGCCAAGGGCGCTGCATCTGGCACCTCCCTCGGAGCAGGGCGGGGAGCTGGCCAAGGTCTCGCTCTGAGCAGCACCCCTGCCTCTCTGCCTTTGGGCTGTCAGGCTCGGGAAGGTGGGGCTGTGGCGGGGGCAGGGGGAATGAGCAAGGGACACCAGCCCCCAAGATCCATCGCAAGGTGGAGGTATGAAGGGTGGGTGAGCTGGCAGACTCCACCGGTTGGGCGCAGAGGAGGGAGGAGCTCCTGGTGCCACCCCCGGCCCCCTCCCCCAACCAGGTGGAGGAGCTCACGGAAGTGGGACTAGGAGGGACACCCCGCTGGCTCCATCCATATCGACAGGCCACTCTGCCCACCAGCAGGTGACAAAAGGCAGGTGAGGCCAGTCTGCCTGGACAAAGTGTGCTTTAGCTCCACTGGACTGGGGAGCCACGGAGCTGCCTGGAACCCCTCAGGCCAGAGCCCCATTTGCCCACGGCAGGTGTCCATGGGTTTCATAAATTAGACGTGGTGAGGATGGGGGAGGCACTGCTCAAGAAGCCACTCTTGCCGCTTTCTCCGCAGCTGCAGGTGACTTAACGCTGCCCCCTCCTTAAGACCACCTTTTCAGAATCCTCACCCATAAGCACTGAACCCAGGGTTCATCCAGCTCTCTGGGAAAGCCGGGCTCCCAGGCAGCTCTTGAGTCCCCAGACATCTAAGCCCCACCGATCTTGCCCGGCCACTCCAACACCTCTAAGCCCTACCCGCCTCTACAACATAACGCCCTTCTGACTTGGGTCTCTGGGGCAGAAAACCCAAGGACCACTGCCGCCGGCCCCCCCCAAAATGAGGCAGTCAGAGGAGAGAGGCATGCAGTGCCTGCAACTGTGAGGCAAATGACTACAGAAAAGCCAAAAGCGTTTGCAACACAGAGAGCAAAGGATTGGGGTCTTTAATATATAAAGAACTCTTCCAAACCAATAAGACAAGCAACTCAAAATCCAAAGGAGAAGAACACGCAATTCACAAGTTGGGGGGGGGGGGGGAGGGAGACCAAGGAGATATAAAACAGCCAATCTCAAGTGATCAAGGAAATGCAGCTTAAACCGATGGGAATATAGGACTTGCGGCTTGTGAAATGCCAAACGCAAAAACATGCACATACAAGGAGGTAGGGGTGCAAATTCCTCTTCTGTGAATTCAACTGGCATCAACATGTCAAAACCACAAAAAGATGCTCACCCTTTGGTGCAGCACCCCGACATCTGTGAAGTTATCATCCATTCACTCCCCAACAAAGTCAGCTAAACGAGATCCCTGTGGCCAGGGCTGGGAAGTACTGGGTAGACAGTGAGGCTTGGGAACAGTCGTTGGGGCTTTGCAGCCAGAGGGGACAGGTCAGTAACATGGGTGTGACATGCTCGCCCAAGAGGGACATTCATAAAGGGGAGACGATGAGCAGAGGGTGCTGGTGGAGAACAAGCATGGGGATGCATTAATGAACGCCAGTCTGAGGGAGGAGACATCTAGGAGGACAAGGACTTAGCTCCAGGAAGCACACAGGGCAGCAAAGGGCCAGGCAGGAGAGATGAAGGGAATGGAGGGGGTGGCAGCCAGAGATCGGGGGGCCTGGGGGCTGGTCAACCTTGGCAGGGGTTTGAATTTTATTCTAGAAGAGTATATTATGCACCGAAATGTGGGTTGGTGGGACTGTGGTTGGTTTTTATGCTCTTGCTTGGGCTTCTCTAGGTTTTTCATTTTACTAAAATGAGTATATAATTCTTATATTAAAAAAAAATTAAAAATATTCTGAAGCCAGTCTCCCCTTAGTGATGACGGAGACCACTTCTTTATGGGGGATCCTATAATAAGCTGGTATCTGGCGTCAGCAAGGGGACACCTGTATTGGTAATCCACGGGGCCACTGCCACTGGGAAGTGCTCTATCCCTCCCGCAAGAGATGGTGAGTGTACGCTTAGGTGCACGAACTTCCATCCTCTCGCAATTCCACACACATTAGTACCAAGGGACAAGCCAAAAGTGAGTGGTCAGCCAGTTGTGCGTCCAATAATATGGTTGGGAGTGAGGGTGTTGTTCTAGGCGGAGCGGCCAAGGATCTTCCCTGAGCAGGTGACACAACACAGACCTACATGGTGCCAAGGGGGCGGGGCAAGAAGTTCCGAAGGAAGAGGGTTCCAAGCAGGGAAGGCAGTCTGTGCAAAGGCCCTGAGGCAGAATCGTGCCCGGCACTTCCCAGCAACTGAATGAAGGCTGGGGTGCCTTGCACAGAGTGAACAAAGAGAGGGGGCAGAGAGGCAACTCCACAGTCTGATGGGCCTTGTGGGGTCAGGTATGGTTTTGGATTCTACTTTAAATGGAATGCAAAGCCACCAGAAGGTTCTAGTCTGGCCTAGGTTGCTTGGTGCTGTGGGGTGCAGGGTCTCTAGTTGTGTGGGTAGAGGGAGACATTCAGCCTCCCACTAGCAGGGATGGGTCCCCTGGGCTGCCCAACCCCCACCTCACATGACCTCCAGTCTGTGTTGTCCTTACAAAGAGGCAGCCCCCAAGCTCTTAGAAATCTACCCTGTTGTTCGGCCCCATGAGCCTCATTCCTGCTCAGCGTGCAGCCACATACTCTGGTGAGGAAGTGTGGGCCTGCGTGCTTTATAGTGTCATGAACTAAGTGCCGATCCTCTTTCTGCATCAAGCTGGGGGCCTGGGGCTCAGCGGAGGAGAGCCAAGCCTAGTGCTCCGGCCACCATCCCATGCTCCAAGGGGAGCCCTGCCCTGCCTTTCTGCCCCTTCCTCAGCTACGGCCACAGGCACCCAGGGTTTCCCAGATGATCCCCCTTGCTGCACCTGGAGGGGCGGGCAGCATGTGCACTGCACAAAGCCCACCCAGGGCCCTCCTTTCCCGTCCTTTCCCGCACAGAGCCACCCGCTGTGACGGCTCAACCATGAGCCTTGGGTCCAACAGATCTGCTACTGCCTCTCCAGTATCCACCCTCCTTTCTTCCCAGATACGAAACCCCAATGTTTCCAACTTAAATATTCTCCAACACGCCCTTGCAGCCACACACCCAATTCTGGCCCTGGTGGTGTCACTGAAGTCACCTGGGAGGGGCTCCAGGGAAAGCAGCTGCTTCTTGTTGAAAGGGGTCACATCACCAGCCCAATGATCTGGGGCCCTTAACCACTCTGAGCCTCAGTTTCCCCATCAACAAAACGGGGTCACGGTGATGACAGTAACCGTCCCGCCCACGCACAGGGTTTAGGAGGGAGCAATGATGGTGCGGTGACAGAGACCAGGTAGGTCAGAGATGGCCTCTTGAGGACAGGACCTCTCGCCTGGGACCTCGGGGAGGACACGGTGCTGCCCACATGCCCTCAGAGCACCCTCGCTGGGTCCCCAGCTGAATAAGGGGAATGATGAGCAGCAGGAAAGCTGGGGCCAGACCCTGGTGCTCAGCAGAGACCATGAAACTGACCCAAACCAAGCAGCGGCCGGTGTGGGCGTGGGGGGCGGGGTCTGGGCCCCCAAAAGGAGCCTCATCTGCCTCCACGACCACCATCCTTTCTGGACCCAGAGCCGCGCATCCAACACTCCACAACAGCCTCGCTGCGCACCCCCCCCACAGAGCCCCGGAACTTCGTCCCAGCATGTGGCACGGTGCAGGTCACCCCCGCACGTTCCCTGAACCCGTCGGACAGTGCAGTATAAAATAAGCCAAAAGCAGTCACCCCTGCAAGATACCAAGCCTGCTGAGCCAACCAAACCTGCAGATCCAGGCTCCCCAAACAAGGGACGCGGTCAGCAACTTTCACAACTGTTCAGTGACACCCACGAGAAATCGCAGGTTCAGGCTTGGGCGTCCGTGACGACAAAGGGGGCATGAGCTGGGCTGGAGAGGGCTTGAGTGGGGGGCCTCCCCCAGGATCAGGAGGCCCTGCTGCCTACGCTGGGATCCGCGGCTGGTAGCTGAGGAGTGACATCCTCGAGCTCCGGCCCTAGGGGCTCTCCAGTGGGTCTCCTCTGCCTGTTCTCTTCGGAGCGTCCTTCTCCACCGGACCCCGGGACGCGATGCAGCGGGAACAGCCTGTCTCAGAACACCCTTGAACTTCAGGGCTGCAGGACGCTGGGGGAGGGACGTTAGCAGGTAGGCGGTGGAGGAACGGGGAATGCTGGCCCCAGGAGGTAGAGGCTGTGTGTCTCTGGGTGCATGACCGCACCTCTCTGAATTAGAGACTTCTCACTGGATTGCTGGGCACGAGCGATTAAAATTTTTTTTTTTTTACAGTTCTCCCTCAAATATGGACTGATTGGCCTCTGGCTGTTCGGAAAAGCAGACTCATCTTCAGGGGTTCTGGTTCCCTCCCAGCAATGGCTACACAACGTGTATTCAATCTGGTCTATCTTCCGCTTCCCTCCCCAAGGATGGGGGCCACGGCCTCATTTGCTGCTCTCTCCCCAGGGCCTGGGACACGTGTAAGCCCTCGATAAATATTTGTTGAATGAGTTGAGTAAAAGGTGGGGGACTTGGCTGGTGCCATGCTCCCCTGTCCAAGGGCGGAAGACAGGACCCCAACACAGAGAAGGCAGGCAAGCAAAGGCCCGAGGCAGGGCTCTGAAGGGAGAGTGGAGAAAGATGGTTCTGGAAAACACTGGGAGACACAAAAGCCGGCCCTTGACGAGCCACGGCTCCTTGCCTGGGGAGTGCAATGGGAGCCCATAAATCTTCCATCTCCAGGGAGGGTGTGAGGGCTTTGGTGTCGAGTTTGGACTTTAATAACAAGGATTCTAAATCCGCTGCCTTATTGTGAGAATATATTTGCAGATTTAAAATACCGAGGCCTGGGTCTGAGGGCAGCTCTTCCAGGAGGAGCTGGGAAGACTGTGGGCTGGGCTGACCCCACAGGAATGAGTACCCTGCCCTCCCCACCCCCAACTCCACCTGTCCTCCAGGACAGGAAGGCTGGTGCAAGACATAGGGACACTGGCCTCCTGGAAAAGGGGACCAGCAAGCAGCCTTTCCCTCCCTCTGATGAGTGCGGTGACCAGCCCAGGCCCCACCCTAGGGGGTGGGGGGCAGGGTAGCCTCCAGCCCGGTTTTGGGGGTGGGGGGCCGGGCCAGGAGAGGTCAGGGGCTGCGCTGGCCACATGAGGCAGGAGAGCAGCCCCTCTTCTCCACTTGGAACAAGAGGGTGCCGTGAGCCCCCAGCGCGCTCTTTCTTCTTGCTGAACAAGATGGATTGGAAAACAAATTGGCTGAAATAAAGCATGTAATTAGATTAAAGCCTCTTGCCCAGAGCCTTTGGGGCTGCAGAAAGCCCTCCCGACTGGAGGCAGGACAGCTCGGCAGGCTGAACCAGCTCCTGGACATCCAGAATTTTCTCCGGACCCCCGGCCGCCCACCCCCAGCCCTCCCCAGCTGGTGGGAACCTCGCCGGCGGGATTCATCCCACAGCAAAGATGGCCCCAGCCCCGCAGGCCTTGGGGTCACCCCGTTCCCCTCTGGCAGATCCTGTCCTGTCCACAAGATGCAGCTGGGGTTCAGCCCACCACCAGCCTGAACACCTGCGCCATGTTGAGTCTACACCTGGGCAGCACCCCCAACCCAGGTGCGCTTTCCACCCGCAGCCTTTGAGCGGCATAACAACCTCTGAGGAGACGGGCTCGAGGGTCAGCACCGCCATCTCCATCACAAACACGAGAAGACTGAGGCCCGGTGTCCCGGGTCCCCGGCTGGCGGGGACACGTCACTTTTACTAACACCAACTGCCCCTGGGCCCTTCTCAGGAGCTCAGGAAACCGCCGCACCCAGGGACAGACTCCTCTTCCTACAAGGGTCTTGGGAGGCGCTCCCTCCCCAACCCCCCGAAACAGCAGAGGAGTTTCTGGCCCTTAGCGTCAAACGAGACCCCAGGCAGGGTGAAAAAGAAAAAAAGAGAGGAAAGCAGGTATGAAACTGGGGGCTCCTGATTGTAGGGCCTGATCGTTAGCAACTTATCTCCGGGGTGGGGGGATGAGGCCTGCCGGAGGAGACCGGGCTTAAGAGCAAGCCTGGGGCGGGAAAAGCGAACAGGCAGCACATGGGCCAACGGCCTCCCGGGCCGAGCTCATGGCAGACCTCACGGTCAACCCCAGAACTCACCAGCCTGTTCTCAGTGCTCCCTGGCAAAGCTGACGCATTCTTGCCATCCATGGTTTATTCCAAATGATACACGGGGCACAGGCCAGGGAGTCCAGCCTCTCTGAGCTTGAAGGGTTCTCGAAGGTGGGCCGGCCCTCCCTGGCCCCTCCCTGCTGCCAGGCCAAGCCTAAATCTGCCTCACTAGGCCTCCGAGTTTAGGTTACGCAGGACTTCCGTGAGCTGGACCTCACCTGTTTCCGTAACTCCCGCAGGTGGCCTCCGTTCTCCACTCCGGACCAGCCTGGCACACGCCCACCGCCGGCCTACCCAACAGATCAGCCCGCAAGACCTTCAAAGGAAGCGTCCCAAGCCTCCCTGTTTCCCCCAAACCCCAAAACCACAGCTTTCAGAAGTCCCACCATACTGGTCCCTCTCCTTAAATTAACCTCTCTGTTCCTCGGCTATCTGAAGTGAGAGCCAAAGGGACTAGTCCTGTCTCCTCCTTCCTTCACGGGCATCTAGGCGGAGCATGGAGATGCTTCAGGACCACAGTGTCCTGCTGAAGCAGAGGCCACCTGTCTGTCTCGGGGACAGGGCAGGGGAGAACCAGGAAGGAGCAGGTCCAAGCAGCTCAACCGCCATCGCAAAAGCAAATCCCTTTGGGTCTTTGTTCATAGCTTAAGCATCCTTCCTTATGGACTGAGAATGGATGCTGTCGGCGCCGCCCCAGAACACGGAATGGAAGGATGGAGAGACCTAAAGGGTGGGGGGGGGGCCTTCTGGAGACTGACCCATGGTGGGGAGGAGGAGGGGCTAGCCAGCGGAAGGTGGAGAGGAGGCAGGAAACGACGAGACCAAGAGAAGCACACTCTGAGCACACCATTGAGAACAGAGGCAAGCAGTCCTACCACAGCTGGACAGCCTCGGGATGACGACAGCATCCCAGCACCGTCCCGCCCTGCACCCACCGCGGCACCTGAAAGGCGGGATCATGTTCAGTGGGCACTGCTCAGGGAGCAGGAAAGCTGGTGAGGCATCTGGGAAAGATTTCCATCCAGAATGATCAAAAAGAAAAAAAAAAAAAAAAGGTACATGGCATTTCAAGGAACTGTGACTCAGGTGTCTACAAACAGTACTGGGGCGGGGCGGGGGGTGGTTCTCGTTCTCCAGCCACACAGGAACCCTGGCAAACACTGAAATCCGCCCTGTCGAGACCAAACCACTACCTTCCCACGTGAAGAACGAGGGTAGCGTGTCTGCCTTGGGGAAGTAAAGCATTCTCAACAGGCCCCACATAACCATAGACGCAAATGCCCCTCCCCTCCCCGCCCCCCACTCCCGTAGAAGGTTCTAGAAGTCTTCATGTTCCTGGTGGAGGCACAGCCACTGTCCCCGGACCACTGCAGGGCTTAGAGGCTGGAGGTCACCAAGAGGCCAGTAGACACCCTGGGCCTCATCCCTGTGCAGCCCTCCCCACCTGGACACGTCTAGGCTGTCACGAGACAGCCAAGGTCATCGTTTATACCAGTCTGCCATTCTGTAACCAACCACTTCTTCGGTATCCAAGAAGTCCCCAGACATGGGATTTCCAACTGGGGCTAGGCCTCCGTCTCCCAGTCCTGGAGGGCGCCCCAGATGCGTCAGGCACAGGCCTCCCGGAGAGGCTGCTGGGAAAATTCGGGTGCAGAAAGACTAACAGGCTCTGACCCCCGGGGGTGGGGGCATACGTGTGGGACACCATTCAGCTCCGTATCCAGCCTCCACAAGCACCAGCTCCCGTAAGTAGTAACCGGCCGTAGCAGCCTGTGCCCCTGCAAACCCCCAGCTCAAGGACAGTTCCTCAGGGCGCACTGGTTTCACGTGTCTCCGCCCTTGCGAGAGCAGGCTTTGTGGTAGGCCCGAGGTCCCCACCACCCCCATCCTTCGCCCCCCCCCCCCACTATAACACGCTCACCAAAACCTTGAACAAAAATCCTTGCACCAGAGGTGAGCCCAGCAAACCCGCCGGAGAGGACAAACAAGGAAGTCCTCTTGCTGCAGAAAGACGGGCTGCCCACAGCTAAATGAGGGGTCTCTGGCTGGGGCAGATGGCGGGGATGCCATCTCTACGTGGGAATGACATGGAGACGGAATCTGCCTCAGAGCCGGAGGAATACAGCCCCCTAAGCTGTTTTCATATGTCAACTCTACCACGGTAGATGGACATTCTAGGGGTTTCGCTTGAGGACCCCGAATTTCTAGCTATGCCACTGGTTCTCCTGCTCGTCATCTGCACACTGGTGATGAGCCACCCTGGACCCGAGGCTTTGGATGAAGGAGGAACAGACCCAGCAAGGGCTCTCGGCGAAGCCTGACCTTGGGAGGCCCGTGGAAGGCCCCGCGGGGGGCTGCTGACACGTGATCAACTTGGCTCTACTTACTGTACCAGGTTAACGGTCTGATTCAGAATCATCCGTGCATCTCTCCCGCACGGCGCACCATGGTCCCCTGAACTCAGAGAGTTCCACGGGGTTCCATCATCTCTGTAAACCCAGCACAGGCCCCCGCACCGGCCCCCAGGAAGTGTGCAGGGGATGAGCGAATGAAGACGGAATGAATAAACAGACGAGTGCACAAATCCTCGGACTGGAATTCCCAAGGAATGCTGGGAACGGAGGGGTGCAGAGTCCTCCAAAAGCATCACCGAGCCTGGCTGGACAAGAAATCCCCACTTGTAGCCCACAGCCCAGAAGAGGCCAAGGCAAGGATTTAGAGAGCGCAGGATCCGTATTCCATAAACCCTTCCAAATTGCAGAAAAGGCTGCACCTGCCAGCGTCCGTCTGCGGCTGCTAATCCCCTGGAGCAGCTCTGTGCCCTCCATTCTGGCTCCCACTTGGAGGGCAGAGTTATCCCGTGTATTCGCCTTTAATAAGCTGAAGCCATTCGGGGCGCTGCATTCACCGGAATCTGCTCCCACAGGGCCGGCCCCACGGGGTCTCCTTGTCAGCTCTCTGAGCGAACAGGGGATTTTGTGTTCGGCAGGGAAAACAAAGCTGTCCCGATGGGGATGCAGTTGGCTCTCGAAACATTGCTCCAGCCAGAGCCAATGGTGGACACAGCCCGGAGCTGCTGTCTGCACTGGAGGGTGGTTCAGGGGAGCAAGGGAGGGGGAGGCTAAGCTGGGGCTCCCCAGGAGGGTCATGAAAGGGGGATGCCTGTAGCCCTGTAGCGTCTGCCGGCTGGTTGGTTGGCGGGTTGGCCCAGCTGGTTAAGCCACTGCCAATGAGGTCATGCCTTGGAACCAACCCGGTGTCGCTTTTGCTTACTTTTCCGGGGTGGGGGTGGGGGCTACACCCCAAATCCAGGCAGCTGTCCGGCAGGAAGCACGCCCCCTCCCCCGTCCTTCCTACACACAGAAAAAGGACCTCACAGTTCGCCATCTCTTTCCAGTGCCAATAACTGGGGCACCACGATGACAGAGGTGGCCACAGAGGCCCCTGAAGTCAAGCAGAGCGAACAAAGGTCTATGGAGAAAGAGTGTGCTCGGTTCTTGTGCCTCCTGCACTTACGAACTACATTACCCAAAACCCTTTGCGTTCAGGTGTGACCACGTGACTGAAGTCTTGCTAATGGGACACAGGGAGAAGTGATGCCCGGGCAAGCCCCGGACCCAGGCTTACACACTACACTGCCCAGCACCCCCTGCAGTCAGTGGTCATGTGACTGAGTTCTGGTCAATGGGACATGGGTAGGCGTGACACCTGGAGAAGTCTCGCCTGGGCTTACAGACTACATTACCCAGCACCCCTTGCAGCCAGGTGTGGTCATGTGACTGAGTTCTGGCCAACGGGACACGGTGTGGCGGGGAGGAAGTGATGCCCAGACAAGCCTCCCACGGGGGCCCTAAGCTCTCTCTGGCCAAACCAGTGATGACTCTAAGGCCCGAGGGGATGGCAGAGCCACATGATGGAAGGAGCCTGGGCCCCTGCCTCACTGCTTGGAACGGAGCCAACCAACCAGAAACACCTGCGTGGGACTGCTAGCGCTTCTTGTCGTGGTCACAGCCTGCCCTAACCCACAGTCCTTACTGACTGGCTGGATACCAGAGGGGGGACACGGGACCCCAGAGAATAACCACCAGGTCTTTTTACAGTGTAGGGAGGTTGGAGTAGACAAGACCCACAGATGGTCCCCAAGTCCCAGTAAAACGTGTTTTCCCCTCAAATAGCGTACCAGGTATAGCAGATGTGGTTTGCACCCGGCCCAGAGCCCCCTTATGGGGCCAGCGCACCCACGTCCAGCTGCAGGTGCTGGCGGCTAACGGCTCCCACTTGTACCTTCTCTGAGGCTTGCCCTTGGCTGATGGAAGCTGCTCTGCTTGCAAATACCTGGGAAGTTGCACACCCCCTCCTGAGGGGGCGGGCAGTCCATAGCCTATGGCCAGGCTACATGGCAGGTATAACTGTCCAGTCCTTTGACCTTTAAGCATGATAACTGTGGTGTGATTCACTCTTCAGCTCTCTGCGGGATCAGGTTGGGGTCAGACTTCTCCAGAACCCAAATGTTTTCCTAGCTTCTTCTGCTGCCCTGTCCTTCTCTGGCTCGCTTACCGATTTCTCCCGAGAACAACCCTCAGTAAATCATCTGCACAAGAATCTCTGTCTCGGGGCCCCTGATAACCCCAAAGAATGGCTGCCACTCCACCTCTTCTCCGTCTACAGCAGTACCTTTGCCACAAAGAGGAAAAAGGGCAGGGATGAAGTCCAGAGCCAGGACAGTCCTGGACTCCGGAGCCTGAAAAGACAACCACCTTGTCAGAGCCTTTTCCATCTGCTGCAGACACTGAAGTATGACTTCCCAACCCTGACGCCGAAGGAGGTGGTCTTGTGGGGCAGAAGGAATGCTTGGCCAGGAAACCGAGGATGGGTCCCACCTGCCGGCTGTGGAAGGGGGCAGGGGAGGGCAATGGGTGGAAAGCCCAATCCAGCCTGGACCCCAGCCCATTTCTAATTTCTGCAAACAAAACGACTTTCTCCTTTTCTCAATCCTACAGAGACCTTCGCTACTGAGCAGAGATCATAAAACACAGCAAACGACACTTGGTGTCATCTTCCCCAGGGAGACCCTGACCAGTCCAGTAGGGGTGGCTCTGCCCTGGGGTCCCAAGACACAAAGTCCCCAATCTTTGTGGCCACGCCTTGGGGCACAGCAGGGACCCACAGCTTTAGGGGCGGAGGGACAAAGCAGCAGAGAACAGCAGGAGGTGCGGCTGGGAGGGCAGTCTGGGCATCACCCCTGGATGCAGGAGGAGGCAGCCGGCAGCCTCCCGGCCTCAAGGCTACGTTGCTCCCTCCAACCCTGAAGGTCTATGTCCACAGTAAGGAGGACACCCAGTCAGTAGGCAGATAATGCCCGAGTCCATTCTCCCCTTCTCCTTCCCTTCCCGTGGGTCCTGGCATCCTTCATGGTCTAAATCCCCCACAGTCCTTTCAATGCAGACCCGGAAAAGCCCCCAAGGCAACCCCCCAAGCCCAGGGGCCAGCGGGCCCTATGACTCAGTCGGCTTCCTGACAAGCCGGGAGGGGCCAGATAGATCAGGTAGCCCACTGGGCTTCCTTGTGTTGAGAAGACCGAGCGCCAAACTATCTATTAGCTTGGGGAACACTTTAATCGGGGTGGGGAGAGAATCATGAAATACAATCCATGCTCTTAAGTAAAAAACTACATGGTTTAAGGTTGCTGCCATTATGACCCACTACAGACTGCGTGGCACCCCCCCGGGGCACCCTGATCTTGGAATTCCAGCCTCCGGAAGAGAGAGAAAGTCAACTCCTGGTGCTCCAGCTGTGAGGTCGCCCTGGCAGACAAATGCAAGGTATAGAAGAACTCGAAGGGACCACTGCGTGTGCTGCCCAACCCCCACCCCTGGGCAGGGGGAGCCTTGCTCCAGGGTCCTGGCTGCAGAGGCTCTGCTGGGGCCGAGGCTGACAGCAGTCCTGACCAAGATAGAGGGCAGACCATGGGCTCCAGGGCTCTGCCAGCCTCCTGGCACAGCCCAGCCACGGTGCACCGCCCACCAGTGCCCAGCCCAGGGCCTCGACAGGAACCCTGTGCGGAGGCTTTTAGCCTGCCTCTGTCCAGCCCTGCAGCCTGCTCACCAACAAGGACCCTGGAACATCTGTGTGACACGGGGGCACGCCCCAGGGATTCCAATCCCCTCTCTCACTGACACCTGTCACTTGTCCCATCCCATCAGCCATCCCCTGGAGTCCCCAGTGGGAAGAGCTCCCAGGAAGGGCTAAATATTCCACCCCCCACTTGTTCCTCTGGCCTCCCCCTGGCCTCCCCGCTCATCCCTTTATCCTCCTCCAGGCTGGTGGCCCTTTCCACCTGCAGAGGAAACAATGGGGTCCTGAAACCCGCTATGCAAATGGCTTCCTTTGTGCTCCCTGGGGTGACCGAGTCCCCAGGCAGGGGGTGGGCGGCATAGTGTGCTCCTCCCGGCCCTGCTCACCCCCAGCCTGACCTCTGCCCCAGGCCTTTGTGCAGACCCCCAACAGGGGAGAGTCAAGGGGGAGGGGGAGGGGACCAGGGCGGGAGAGAGAATAAGGAAGGTGTGGGAGAGGGGAGGAGAAGAGAGACAGAAGGAAAGGCAGGGAAAAGCAGACAGACAGAGAGACAGAGTGAAAAGGAAGGAAAGAGGTCTGCTTCGGGCAGGCTGCCCAGAGCTGGGTCTCCTGGCCAAGGGGACGCAAACAGTAAGCTAGGCTCTCTGAAGCTGCCCTTCCTGAGGGTCACCAATGGTCAAAGAAGATGGCAATTCCATTCATTCCAACTGAATCGGTCTGGGATCAGCGCGGTCCCCAACCAGGGAGGACAAAGCAGATCCCGCACACGGGCCACACGTTCCCTGGGCTTGGCCTCGGGACTCCCTTCCTGGAGTATTCTGGGGGGACTGGGTGAGGTCAGGAAATCTGCATCTACCCCAGTGGTTCTCAACCCGGGGCTGTTTTGTCCCCTGGGGGACCCTGGATTATCACGACTGTCTGGAGGGGGGAAGCCAGGGCTGTGTGCAACACCCCAGATGCACCGGAGAGCCCCCACTCCCCAACTAAGAATTCTCCAGGCCTGCTGGAGCCACACCGGAACCAAGAAACCAGGCTTCACACCCTGCACCCTGATGGACATGGTCCATCACTGGGGAACCTCTCAGCTCCCACCACGGAGGCGTGTGGCAAGGATTCACGATGGTGTCTCGTTCCCTCATGTCCTCTGCTGTGGCGATTCCCCCTCCTCAGGGACATTCCCCTAAAGGAGGCTCAGAGCTCACACCTCCCACCCCCCACCCCCCACCCCAAAGGCACAGCACAGGCCACAGTCTGGCTGGACGTGGTCCAGCCCCTTCATTAAGCCACAAGATTAATGACGGTGATGGATGGTGGACACATCGCACTTGTCATCAGACACGCCACCCCACATGCGTTATGGCCTCAGAAGCAGCCCGTGCCCAGGGACGAGATGGGGCTCTGGACACAAGGCTTTGTAAAACCCGTTAGCGCACAGCGCGTTAACAACGAAACCTTTGGGCAAACCCAGCTACAAAGGACACGGGAAGTCTGAAGGCCGACTGGGTACCAGTTAACACGAACGACTTTTGGTTCATTTTGTCAGGTGTAACCACGTTATGGAGAAGATTTAGGAACGTGTCCTTAAGCTGTCAGAAATGGTATTCTGAAATATTGAGGGGTGAAATGTAATGAATGTCTAAGCTTTTCTTTTCTTTCTTTCTTTTTTTTTTTTTTTAAGATTTTATGTATTTATTTGAGAGAGAGAGAAAGAGAGAAAACAAGAGGGTGGGGGATAAGGGCAGATGAGGAGGAGGAGGAGCAGACTCCCTGCTGAGCAGGGAGCCCGATGTGGGACTCCATCCTGGGACCCTGGGACCATGACCTGAGCCAAAAGCAGACACTTCACCAACTGAGCCACCCGGCGTCCCTAAGCTTTTCTTTAAAAATGTTTCAGCAAAGGGCGCCTGGGTGGCTCAGTTGGTTAGGCGACTGCCTTTGGCTCAGGTCATGATCCCAGAGTCCCGGGATCGAGTCCCGCATCGGCATTCCAGCTCCATGGGGAGTCCGCTTCTCCCTCTGACCTTCTCCCCTCTCATGCTCTCTCTCACTCTCTTTCTCTCTAATAAATAAATTAAATCTTTAAAAAATAAAATAAATAAAAATGTTTCAGCAAAAAACCCAAATGATTGAAGCGAAGGGGGCAAAATGTGACTCGCTAAGGCTAGGTGACAGGGATGGGGGTATCCACCACTCTGTCCTCCCTGGGGCTCTGAGGTTTTTCTGCTATAAAAAGTGTAACAATTTGTTAAGTCACGTTAATTCCAAAATACAGCAATTTATAGGAACACTGAGAATTTGGGATTTTAGTTTAGATTGGGCCACATTTTCCATGGAAAACAGACTAGCAAACATTTCCTACGTGAACACAAGATTTCTTTGCTGACTTGAGAAAACATCGCTTTCTAAACCCTCAGCTGCCCCCATTTCAATGTCCCAAGTAAGTATCAAATGAGCCGGTCTATGAATGCGGCAACATCTTTCCTTAATACTTTTGGAGCGAACACATGGGATTTTATGGCACGTATTAGCATATGGGGCTGGATAATTTTTTGTTGGGGGTGCTGCCCTGTGCCTTTTGGGGTGATCTCTCCCCACTGGATGCCAGCAATACCACCCTCCCTCCAGTGGTGACAATCAAAAATGTCTTCCAGGGGCGCCTGGGTGGCTCAGTGGGTTAAGCCTCTGCCTTCGGCTCGGGTCATGATCTCAGGGTCCTGGGATCGAGCCCCACATCGGGCTTTCTGCTCAGCAGGGAGCCTGCTTCCCCCCTCCCCATCCCCCGTCTGCCTCTCTGCCTGCTTGTGATCTCTCTGTCAAATAAATAAAATCTTTAAAAAAAAATGTCTTCTAGGAATGTCCAAATGTCCCCGGGGTGGGGGGCAAATTTAGCCCCATCGCCAAGAAGCACAGAAATATGTGAGTACAATGAAATCATTTACTTAACAAGTTCTACAAGCCAGGCTTTTCACCAAAGCTGACCCTCCAGAATATACTTATCATTAATCATGCATCTGGTCCCACTGTTCACCAAGGTTGACCCTCCATGTGTAATCTCTTTGGCAATATATCTTCCCATTTCATATTTCAATATTCTCCTACAACATAATTATATGGAGAACCCATAACTGAGTAACACTACTGAAAGACATCTGGTTGTTTCCCTCTCTTGTTACTATAAACAATGCCACAAAAAGGAATCTTGTAGCTAAATCTTGGCACACATCACTATTTCCTTAGGCTAAGTTCCTAGAAATGAAAGTGTGGGGTCAAGATACCTTATGATATGTGATGTTAAATCACCCTTCATAGAAGCAGTACCAACCTGACCTCCCATCACCAGAGTGGGTGAGTGCCTGTTTCCCCAATGCTTTCAAAACAGGGAATTACTTTTTGTTTTATAAACGGTTGTCAATTTAGTAAGTTTTAAAATGGTATTATTGTTAATGCTGTTCCTTTATTAATAGGTAGGTATAATACTTAAGATGCTTATTGCCATGTGTATCAATTCTCCAAATTTCTAATTCATTCTCTCAACCCAATTTTGTAATAGTATCTCCCCCGCTTCTTGTTGAATTTTAAGAGCTCTTTATTTATTGAGGATATTAATCTTTGGTCATCCACGTCACATATTTTTCTCCGCTTTTAGTCTGTCTTTCTGTTGCTTATAGAAAGTTTTGACGGACTGAGGTTTTCACTTTTTTCAACTTAGGATCTTTCTCCTTATGATTTATGACTCCTGTATCATATTTAGAAAGCTTTCTTCACCCCAAGATTACATTGACACTGTATATTTTATTCTAGGACTTTTAAGGATTCATTAAAAATATAGAAATATTTACTCCACTGGGATTTATGTTGGCTTACAGCCTGTAGTAGAAATATCATTTATAATTATTTTAAAATAAATAGTCAGTTTTCCCAGCATCATTTACTGATTGAGTCATCCTTTCTTCACTGATTAGTAATCACAGCTTTACCATCTACTAAGTTCTTATATTTACATTTGAGTCTATTTCTGGACTTCTACTCAGCTTGTGGAATTTCTCTATCACACTAATTTAAATATCCTGGTTAAAATACTGTAAAAATCTGGTAGGCCAAGTTACCCTTCATTACTCTTCTTTTCAAAAAATTCCTGACTATGAATATTTATTTATTCTTCTAGCTGAACTTACAAATCCTGTCCTGTCCCATTACGATTTTGACAAGAATCATGTTAACCTACAGATTATTTTGGGGAGAATTGGCACTTTATGGTCTTGACTCCCACCCTCCCAGAATGTGGTAAGATCTTCCTTTTCTTCCCCAATTATTTTTCTGATCTTCCATAGAGTCCCTTCAAGAAGTTTTACCCTTTGTAAAAAAAAAAAAAAAAAAAACTACATTCTGCACTTTAAAGGTTATACTTATTTCTGTATATTTGATATTTCTGGTACTGTTCTCATTGGGCTTTCGTTTCTATTATACAAATGTTGTGTCTTCATTGATCACTTATGACAGGCCAAACATCCCCATAACATTTTCACTCACTAGGACACTTTTTATGCTGTTCTTATGGATACGTAAGAAAAGTTACTGCCCTTTGAATGTTAATTGTGTTAAGGTTAATCCTGGCCATGCTCCTATCCATTGTAATAGTTTTTGGGTGTTTCTCTACTGGCATGTTCTTAGGATACAAGTATCATCCTGCGTGTGAGAAAGGCCCCTGCCCTGCCCCCCGCCCCCAAGTAAGTATAATACTTCAGATGCTTATTGCCATCTGTATAAATTCTCCAAATTTCTAATTCATTCTCTCAACCCAATTTTATAATGGAATCTCCCCCTTCTTGTTGAATTGTAAGAGTTCTTTATTTATTGAGGATATTAATCTTTGGTTGTCCATGTCACAAATATTCTTCTATAAGCCAATTCATCTGCCTCATAGTGCTCAGGGCCGCCTTGTGACCAAAAAGACAGAGCTCTGCATGGCCCTTCATGCCCGGAACTTGTGGCCTCAGCCATGCCAGCCCCCCATGCTGATGGACCACATCCCCAACACACCCCCAAGAGCCACTGTAACAGACACTTGTAAAAACATAGAAGCTTTTAACCAGCTGCCCTTCTGCCTCTACCTTGGTTTTCAGTCCTGACAGATGCACTGGTTCGTCTTTTCTCTTGGTAGAATGCTACCACATGGTCCAAAAGATATATTTAAAAATCACCCTAAACTGACCAACCAGCATAGCTCCCTGGAGACAGAATGCACGGAGGTTAACTCCGAGGTCAGGAGACTTTGCCTGGGATCCCGGCTGCACTGTCTATGGGTCCTGTTGGATCTCTCCGTGACTCAGTCTCTCCTGGGCAACATGGGGGCTAATAACAGTGCCCACCTCATCTGGGCGGGGGGAATGGATGATTAACAGCTAACGACTGAGAAGAGTGCCTAGCACAGAGTAAGCATTCCGTGAATGTCATCTCCTTCCCCTTCTTTGCTGAGCTAGAATCTATTTATCTTTCATTGCGCGTCTGGTCCAACCTCTCCTGGGGGTCACACTTATCCGATGGTCATGACCGAAATAGCTGAACCTGGACGGGCTAATGTCCCATTTCATACCACCTTTGAAAACCAGGATTTCAGTCCATTAACAGACTCTGTTCTTATAAGTGGCATCGGCTGCCTACAAGGTCAGGGACCCCAGCTCCTGCCAGCAGCAACCCCTGCGTGGACCCACAGGTCCCTTTCTCCTACAGCAGGAGTATTGAAGGCTCAGGAAACCCAATGACCCCCCAAAAGGAGAAAGAGGATGCAGGCTGTGTGGCCAGACTTTTTTTACATAACGGGAGGGAACATTGATCCCTGCTGAACACCTGGAAGGCACAGAGGCTGTCTGAGCCACTCCTGTGTGGAGATGACGTGAGAAGGTGCTCGAAGATACCCACGGCCTCTAAATTCTCCAGGTGATCAAAGGGACAGGAGGGCAAACATGTCCCCCAATGCTGCTTGTGCCCCAGCCCCCTGTCCCCATGGCTCCTGCTCTCCACTCAGCTCTCCCCAAGCCAACCACATTCACATCTCTCTTGGACCCTTGACCTTAAGCATGTGACCTTTTTTAAGTACAGTAAAATACACCTAAAATTTACCATTTTTTACCCTTTTTCAATGAGGCAATTCAGTGGCATTAAGCATGTTCACAACATGACCCACCCCCCTGGTTTGGTTCCAGAACCTTCCTGCCACCTCCAAAAAGGAGAGCCCGTATCCATCACACATCACTTGCCACTCCTCCCACCTCCTAGTCCCTGGCAACCACTAATCTTACTTCTGGTGTCCAGATTTGCTCATTCTGGGCACTTCATATAAATGGAATCATGCACTACACGGCTTCTCTCACTCTGCAAACCTCGTGTGTATGGGTACCTCATTCCTTTTTGTGACCAAACGCTAGTGCCCCGTACAGACATGCCATACCGCATTTACCCATTTGTGCAGCGATGGACATCTGGGGTGTCTCCACCTCTCAGCTATCATGAAGGCAAGCACTTGACCTTTAACTGACTTCCGGTTTTCAACTCCCTGCTAAGTTAGGGGTCTAACAGCAGCTGCTGGGAAGGCTGTGACGAGGACCCCCCAGCAGTCCCTTCAGCTGCCCCGCCCCCACCCCAGGCAGCACCACCTGTTCCCTCCCAAGGTCCTCTCAAGAGACCTCCAGCAAGCTGACCCTCCCCACCTGTCCTCATGCCCTTAAGTCTCGCCTCCCCTCGTGAGCAGGTGAGCGGGCAGGAGAGCTCAGCTCGGCTCGACTCACCTCCTTCACTGCCCCACGTGCGCATGTCCCCATCGCTTCCTCACCAGAAGACAGGCGAGCACCAGACAGTAAGATGCGTTGAGCGAGAGACCTCATTCCCGTAACTTTTACTACAGTCTCTTGCTATAACTGTTCTATTTTATTACAAGTTACTGTTCATCTCTCACTGTGCCTGATACATTAAGCCCTGCACAGGTAGGCACGTATGAGCAAAAACATAGTATACACAGGGTTCCGTATTATCCACGGTTTCAAGCATCCACTGGGGGTCTTGGAACGTATCCCGAGTGGATAATGGGCTGGGGGTTCGGGGGACACACAACTGTCTCAGGAAACCAGACCAGGCAGAACTCAGGCCCCAGGACTCCAGATTTAGCCAGTGCTTTTTCCTCCCCACTGTCCCGGCCCCCCAGCAACCTGGCCTGTGTTATCAGTACCCAACCTATTCCTTCTCTTGCAAAACGAAAGCCAAAAATGACAGAGCGCCAAGCTAATCCAGGCTGCACGTGTATATAGACCGATCTTCCATGAAAAAGATGGCAGGGCTGAGAGACTACCAAAGGGGACATGTGTAAGGTCACCCCCAGCCCGGCACCCATGCCTGGGAGCACTGGTGGGTGAGGTCCTTCCTACAGCTGGTGGGCTCCCCGGGGTTCTCTCCAGACCCCCCCGGAAGGCTGGCTGACCAGGCCCATGCCTCACCTCGGAGCAGGTGGCAGGAGGCGCCTCGCAGGGCCCCAGCTTGGGGGCAGGGAGGACACTGGCCACAGGTGGAGTGTTTACACCAGGGAACGCGGCAGACACTATAAACCAGGCCTGCCCCTGCCAGCCGTCAACCATTTCCCCGGACGCTTCCACCCACGGAGAGCTCTGTAAGGGACTGTGGACAAAGCCTGTCACTGCCCGAGGCCTCACACCAGTGGAGAACCAACCCCAGATCGCGCCCAGCTCCAAACCACGCTCCTTCCGCTGAACCAAACAAACGTGAAGACTGACAATCGCCTCGGAGCTGACGGAGGGCCGGCGAAGTCAGGTGGCTTTCTTTTAGGCCTGGGAGGTGGAGGTTTCTGCGACCATAAGCAGATGGGTATGGGGTGGGTGGTCCCGATCCCCTTCCTACCCGTTTCTGGTCCCCACCCCCCACCCAGGGCCCCCAGACCTCCCCAGCCGGGGCCCCCAGACCTCCCACGGGCAAGGCGTTCCTCACCTCCCTGTCCCCAGAGAGGGTCCCAGCCAGCTCCGTGAGCAGGTGGACAGCGTTCGCTGAGTGAGCTGGCCCTTCCAGGAGAATGGGTTCAGGCCGAGGTTATGTCCATCAGCTTTCAGGACAAATTCTCCGTTTATTAATTCTCCTCCATTACGCAGGCAAAAGTAAACAAGCTTTTTTCAGGCAGCCTGGCACGGAGGGCTTCCCTATTCAAACATTGCAAGAATCGACAGGCTTGGAAGTATGAGCTCCCAGCCCCGCTTCCCAGGGGGCCCCCTGGCCTCCTGCCCAGGACGCCCCGGCCTGCCGAGACAGGCGAGTCGGGCTCTGTGTGGCGGTGGCCGGCTCCAGAGTCCGGTGCTCCGGGCCTGGGAGTAGCCTCGGCTCCCCGGAGGGAGCACCACAGACTTCCGGGCACCTGGAAGCACCCCGGAGAAGGTCAGAAAGGCTCGGGCCACAGCCACGGACACCGGGACAAGCATCACACCTGCCCACGTCCCCACTCCACAGGAGGTTGCAAGTGTTTCTAAGTAGTTAGTTGTGCGGGAGATTTTTCCCCGCCCAGCCGAGATGGCTGCCCGTTTTCAAGTCAAGTTGCAGAAGCAGGGAGAGAGAGAGAGAGACAGACAGACAGACAGACAGGCCAGGACCCATCTTGGCCTTGGTCCAGCTGCGCACACCGCCCTGAGGAGGACCGTACCCAGGTGAGTCCTCCCGTGACCCATGTCACAAGGAGGAAGCTGGCATCCGCTGGAGGGAAATGTCTTCCAGCTTCCAAACTGCCCCTCCCCCACCGCCCCAGTTCCTCTGAATTATGTCTTTACAGAAAGAGCCCCCTCGTCCCGCCTCCCAGGTACTGGGGGAACCTACTTCTCTACAAGGCCTTGCCACCGCTGTTTCTCCTGGAAGGGTCCCCCGCAGCTCAACCAAAGGGGACTCCAGATTGCCCAACAACCCAAGACCCGGATCTCGGTGGTTTTCTACGGTGTGGCCTCAGGGACTCTGTCCCTTCCTAGCTGCGGGCTGTTGACCTCATGGCAGGCCTGGCCTGCTCTCCACCGGGCAGCCCCATTCAGCCAGGCCCTGAGCCCTCTTTGTACCCAGAGCCTGGGCTGCAGAACCCCTCCTGTACCAAGGGCCTGGGGATGCCCAGGGGCCCTTTCTCCCAGCAGTAATTCTAAATGCTCAAATAACACACACCGGAGTACAAAGGAAATGAATCACACTAAACTCTATACCTATCCGAGTATTTTCCCCAAAACCCAGCTCTACGATACAGTTACGTAATACAGACGCTTCTTTATTAATGATTATAAATCAGGATCCAGCAGCGGGCCCTGTGACTTCCGTCATTCTGAAGCAAAGCGCCAGCAAACACACGCAGATTTTCACGATCTCTGCACCGACTCGTGTGTGGGGTGAAATTTGCTGTGACTTCCGTGGGCTGCCCCCCGCCCCCACCCTGCGGGGGCTGGCGACCCACGGAAAGATGCTGATTTCGGGCAGAAGTGAGGGGCGGTGAGGGTGCGATGCTCTTCCTGTCCCGGTTCCCTGCACCCCCACCCCGAATCCTGTTCATGGACCCCTGTGCTCAAGATGCCTTTTTTATCCCCTCCCCACCTCCTGCCTTCTCGGCAGCCCCAGAAAGGAGTACACGCCCCAGCTTGGACGGTAAGGGGGACACAGGCACCTTGCTGCCCTCGGGGGATGAGTGGGAGGGGTGCAGCTCTGAGGGTCTCATGCCGGGGCGAGAAGGAAGCCCCCTCCCTTTTATTCCTAGAGGGGGCATCACTGGGAAAATGCCCTGTGGCTCCTCCTCCTCGATCCGGCCTGGGGGGCACCACATGCACCCAGCAGCGCCCCAACAGTGGCTCTCGGGAGTCCTGTAGCTCTGATTCCCCCCACCCTGCCGTCCGCACTGGCAAAGAGGGACACACTTACCTTCCGGCTCCTCCACGCTGCTGGCGGCCGTGGTCGGTGGTGCCACAGGGATCTCTGTGAGGTTCGGGGTGGGAGGAAGAGACAATGAGGGAAGGAGACGTTATTTTTGACCTTAGAAGAGGATGAGCAGGACACAGACTCCTCCCCGGGCCCTCCTCCCTTCCCCACTCCTCAGCTCCAGAGGGGGAGGGTAGGGGAGGTGGAGGAAGCCGGCAGGGGGGCCCGGAACATGGCTTTGCCTCTCCTCTGAGTACTGTACCTCCAAGTGGCAAGGACAGGAGTGGGGAGCAGGCGGGGCGGCCCCACAGCGTGGAGGGCTGACCTCCCACACGACATGGCTGTTTCTTTCTGACTTCCCCGGTGGGCAGGGAGGCCTTCCATGGCAGGGGTGGCATGCGAGAGGCCTGGGAGGCACCTCACGCGTGCAGAGGGGTCTGCACCCCTGGCCCAGGTTCCCACAGGCTCACGCTGTTCTCAGTGGCCCGAAGACTAAGGACAACCCGAGGGCCTGCGAGAAGCATGTGCTTTACTGGGGTCATTCCCTTTCCACCTAGAAAGCCAATTCTTTCCTACCAGCCCCTGACTCCGCCCCATGCTCAGGAAAGGTGAAGAGGTCCTGCCAGTCTCTGGAAAAGTCCCCAAGGGGAAGGACTTGCCTCCTCCGGGGCCAGACCACAAGAACAGGGGGGTGCCAGGGGTCTCCATGAATTCCCCAGACTCTGGCCACCAGCTGACTGTCTGGGAAAGACCTCCCTCAACCTCCAGACAGATCAGCCAGGTCCTGAGGCTTGGTGGGTGGAGACAACTGCTGGCTGGGACCTGGGGGGCATGCCTGAGACCCAGCCCTCCATTCGGGGGCGCCACTCCTGCCCGTCTCCCAGAGCTGTGACCCGACAGGCAGGAGCCCCGCCCCCCCCCTCCTGTTCCCTGGTAACACAGCGTGAGCGCCCGTAGCTGGAGCTCCCAGAAACCCCAGGGCGGACAGCCAGATCTACACCTGGCCTCTGCCAGAGCAGGTCACAGACTGAGAAATCCGGCTTCCCCAGGTCTCTGTCCCCGACTGTGGGCCACCGGCTCCACGTCAAAGTCCTCTTCCTACCCCCCGGAGGCTCTGAAGTGGAGGTACCAGCCACTTCTGAGCTCCGTTTGTTTTTCTTATGTTTTCACAACCCCTGGGGGCAGTGCTGGGTTTCCTCCCGGCTTTCTAGAAATGTCCACTTTGCAGCTTTTTGCATAGAGGGAAGAGAAGGGTTTCTGCAGACTGTGAGACTCTGATGCATAGAGGCAGTCGGGAAAACCGTGTCAAGGGGCTTGTGCCGGAGGGATGCGGAGCTCGATTTCCCAAGGGGCTGGGATTTGGGTTATCCGCCGCAACTGGACCCCTGTGACCGCCGTGGGCCAGCAGACTCTCCTAGGAAGAGCCAGCTGGGGAACGTGGCCAGCTCCGTGGGCCACAGGCCTCTGTTGTAGCCACTCAGCTTCGCTAGGGCTCCACGCAGCCACAGACAGCGCGTATGCAGCGGGCATGCCTGCGTCCCCGTGTAAATTTACAGACACGCCACTTCTCATCGCACGCATCCCACATGTCATAAAATATTCGCCTTCTGACTTTGGTTTCGATCGTTAAAGAATTATTAAAAGAAAACACTGAGCCCCACGAAAACAGGTGGTGGGTCAAATCCTTGGGCTGGCCAACCCCTGTTCTAGAGATGACAACCTCAACCCTCGGGTCTGCCTACTTTGCTGGGATCTGCTCCCTTTTCTGCTCGCCTTCTGGGTTAGGTCAGCCTTGCACAAGGAATGAGGAAGACCAAGGCCAGGGGCCGGCTCCCAGCCAGGCTTGCCTTCCAACCGAGACTAAGTGTCCGCTCATAACACCTGGGAGAGTCCTACCGGTTATAAAACATGAAGTCTGTTCCGAGCCAGGGCCCCTGAGTGGTCCTTGCCATCTTGCCCATCCTCTGCTCTCATTCCAGCAACTAGGGGGCTAGCAGCTGGTCCAAGGGGCCCCCAGGACTATAAGGGGAGTCACCGTCCGTCATAAGGGCCGTGGGGGCCCAGGCATGGGAGCCTGTAGCATCAGCCCCTTCTGCTCCCAATCTGCCAGGGCCTGGGGATCCTGGAATTCCTGCCACAGCCGCCATGGCGAGCCCTGGCTCAAGGCCACCCCAGGTCCAGGGCTTGCTTCCCCCTGGAAGCGGGCGATTCAGTCTTTATCAGGACGGAGAAGAGCAGGCCGCCTCGCTGAGCTCCCAGCTTGGGGAGTCTCACACGGGGTCCCCCGTGGAAAAGCCTTCAAGCAGCTGCATATCAGCAGGGTTCAGGGAAGGCGATCTACCCCCCGCCCCCCGCCCGCCGGCCCACAAACCCGGAGCCCAGCCAGAGCCTGGAGCCCGGAGGAGGAGGGGGCACGTACTTATGCAGGGGGCGATGGGAGAGCGGCTCTGCTGGTAGCCCTTGGCACAGCGGTTGCATGTGATGCCGGTCACGCCGTCCTTGCAGGGACACTGGCCCGTCGTCTGATTGCAGGTCTTGCCAGCCGCGCCCACGGGGTGGCAATCGCAGGCTGTGGAGGACACACGACAGGAAGGTCAGAGGGCGGTGGGGGGTGGCCGCCCCCCACCCCGCGGCACTGCATGGACCCCCACACTGGGAAGGCAGGCCCGGTCAAGCGCGCACGTGCGCACACACACACACACACATTCCAGAACATACTCAGATCTCCGGCCACCTGCTCCCCTGGAAATGGGGAACAGAAGTCAAAATGGACCGTCGTGAAAGGCTGCATTGGCAGGTGGGAAATGGAGCAGGGGAGCCCCTCCAAAGCCCCGAGGGGAAGAGAGGAAAGCAGACACTGAAGGATGTTTCCAGGAAGGCACAGCCCACAGGCTCATCACCAGCAGAAGAGTCTGAATCCCTACAGGGTAAGTCTGCGTCTCCTCACTCCTCTGCACCCAGGCCTCCTTCCCAGGCTCCCAGGTGTGAACCGCATACAGATTGGGGGTGTGCCAGGCCCGAGGGGGTGGGCAGGGAGGTGGGACTCTCCAGGCTACCGCACCTGCTCTGATCTGCAGCCAGGAGGCCCGAGGTGCCAGCCACAAACCCCAGGACCAGGCCACGGCCACCACCCAGTTCAAGACCCCGATTAGATGTGCAGAGTGGCCAGGGGAAGGGCCCTCCCGGGACTTCACAGAAAGGGGGCGGCCGCGCTGGGAGGTGGAGGTCAGGGGCTGCTCATCACAGCGCGGGCCCTATACCCCTTGTCCTGCTCTGGAACAGGCTGGAAGGCTGGGGTGAGCCCCTTCTAGGAGGAGGAAGAGAGAGTGTCTGCACAAGCACGCAGCAAGAAGGCCGCGCCCCTGCCCCAGGAAGCCGGAACTGTGAGAAGTAAAATGCTCGTTGTTGAAACCACTCCATCTGTGGGGTTTTGTTTCAGGAGCCCAAGCAACCAAGGCGCCCACCAAGCCCGGGCAGCTCGGGCAAGAGGAGCTGTGCCCACACGGACAGGGCGACCGCGTTCCCGGCCCACTCCCACTTCCCGGAATCCAGGCGTGCGCTCAGGGGGCGGGGGGCGAGGCAGACATGCAGCCTCTCCCTCTGCTGCCCACCCCCTTTCCCAGGGAAGCCTGGGTGTGGGGTGCGGAGACGGGAGGGTGTTGGGGGAGAGTCGTCTGCAGGAAGCTGCTAAGTGTTTCTGCTCCGAATGGGGCAAAACCCTCCAACACAAGAAGTGCGAGCACAGCGTCCAGCCAGCACTGCTTGGTGAGCGCAAGACTGCTGGTGAGAACTTGCCTCCCTCTGCCCCCGAAGCCAGCCCGGGGTTCCCAAGTGGCCGAAGAGGAGAAGTCGGAAGCGGGAGGCAGAAAGGAGAGGAACGTGAGGTTTTGTCAAACTTGAGTCTGGACGGAGACTGAGGATGCTGCTGGGAGGAGGGCATGTCCGGAGAAGCCCTCTGACCTTCCCCTGTGCCCGGAAACCCCGCTCCTGCAGTGGGAAGGGGGATTGGGCCCGGGGCAGCGTCTCTAAGGCGGCCACGTGAAAGCAAAGGGCCACAGCATGGGACCCCGCTGTCCCAAGCCCAGTGGGGGCCACGGGGCGCCGGGCGGATGTGCACTCCCGAGGCCCATGCCAGATGACCTCCCGTGGCCTGCTTTGCAAGCCTGCTGGTAACGCTCTGACTGGTGCCAAGACCTCCTCCCCTCCGCGCTGACGGAATACAGCTGTGTGCCAGTAACTTCTGGGTCCTTGCACTTGGCTGCGAGCGAGGACATCACCGAAGGATGCTCGGGCTCCGAGGGGTGAGAGCCAAGTCTCCCAGTGGCACAGGTCACCTTTCCCGAAGCAAGAGCCATGCAGAGCAGAATCTCAGGGGGCTGCTGAGGGTGGCATCGTCCTAGCCTGTGGCCCCTCGTAGCTGGTGACCTGTGAGTTGCCAGGGCTGGCGAGACGCGGGGCGGGGTTGGTGGGGGGTGGGGGGACGGGCGCCAGCTGACATCGGCTGCGGACGAGGGCCATCCTCAGCAATGGCGGGAAGCTGACACATCCTCTGGGCCCATCCTTTGATTAAAGAAGGGGGTGCTTTGCTGCTGGGTTTCCCATCTTTCTCCCCAGATTTCGCAGAGACTGTGAGCTCCTGTCCCCTTCGGCTGGTCTGACGGAGGCGGCAAGCCAGGCTGGTTGGGCTTCCATGAAAACTCACCGTTCCGGGAAGAGAAGCTATCGGGGTGCTAAAGGGGGGACGGGGGGCCTCAGAAGGTTACTCAGGTCACCTCCGGGCACAACGCCATCGCCCGGATACCTGGGAACATGTGAGGGCATCCACATGCTCTCACACATCGTCGCCTCGGGTCCCCGCCCTCCTATGGGGTCTGCCCGACCACGGAGGACGAGACCGCGGGCTGCCCCGGAGAGCCCCAGCGGAGGGGAGGCGGTAAGGACCTGCTCTCTCAGGGCATCACGGAGACCCTCACCCTCTCCAGACAGCCCCCTCTGCACTTCTTGGTCCAGAAGGAGACATCCCCACTTGCCGGGCTTGCCGGGCTTTCTGTTTCCCCGGCACCAAATGTAATCCCAGCAGACTCGCGATGCGCTCATTCTCCATTCCAAGCAACAGAGCCACAAAAGCAAGGACCTTCCTCCCAAAGCCCACACACAGGGAAAGCCCAAGTGATGTCCTCTGTGTGAAGAAGGGTGAGCTTCAAGGTCTGGGGACAAGAGGCAGGTGACCATGCCCCACCGTGGGTTCCTCTGCAGCCTGGGGTGAGAAGAGCAGCTGGCCAAGGGAGTCTGAGCCCACCAGTTACAAAGGAGGCCCCAGGCCCCTGCTCTTAGGGAGAGAAAGCCAAAGGGATTCCGCTGTATTTGCTCAGCCTGGAAATACACCCAGACACACACAGATTCTTCCCAACTTACGTTCACATGGACATGCCTAGACCCACACAGATACAAACACAGACTCCTATTCCCTTTCTGCACAGGCTCACCTGGGACCCCAGTGGGCAGGGCAGTGGAGGGGCGGGGCCCAGCAGGGGGGTGGGGGGATGTGGATGAGGAGGGAGTGCAGGTCTTCCCCACCCCCCATCCCCCCATCCCCCCCAGGGCAAGGGGTCTGGTGAGAGGCCAAGGAGAGAGCCTCCCTAATCCTTCTGAGAACGGGGTCTGGGGCAGAGCGCCTCCCGCCATGGGAAGGCCAGCTGGTGACTCCTATTTCCCTGGAAGCGAGCCACTCTTCTGGAGGAGGTCAATCCCTTCTGCGGCAGGTCACCCCGTGTGCATAGGGCAGGCAGCACCTGGTCATGGGAACCGATCTACCCGAGGGTTTTTCCATAAAGAGGAAGGTGAGAGCGGACGGAAGCCCAGGGCCCTGAGAAGACGGCCGGGTTAGGTTTCTCACGCATGTAAGGGGCTGGAGTGCCTCCCAGTGTGGAGGGAAGCCCGGGCCATCTCTGCTCTAGGCCATCAGTCAGGGACAGCCAGCTCAGGGCACACAGACGGTTTCTGGGAGAGGCGTCAGCACACCCGGGTCCGGGCCCGTCCTGCCAGGACCGCTGTGTGACTCTGGGTTAGTGCCTCGTTCTCTCTGGACCACAGATGGCTCTGCCACCTTAACAGTCCAATGCTTGGTGTCTATGGTTTCAAGGCCTCTGAGAGCACCCCCATCCCCTCCTCGCCCCACACTGCTGGAGGTAACTGCAGTCCTGGCTTAAGGGACACGCTGCCTGGTGCACCAGGCCTTCTGTCCACACCCAGAGCCCTGGCAAAGCTGACTGCAAAGGCAGACAGTCCTGATCCCAGGTTGCTTGTCCCTGAGCACTGCCTCTCCCAGCTTCTCCCGATGCCCCCTGTCCTGGGTCCCGAAAGGCTCACGGCCTCCATCAGGAGAGGATGCATGTCTGAGGCGGGCCTTATCCACTGCAGCCCACACAGATTTCCTGTACCCTATCAGGAGATCTGGCTGCTTTTCCTGCACACCTGGCTCCAGGGCGCCCCACCCCAGAGGTCAGGCAGGACCCTCCAGGGGACATCCCTGCAGAGGAGACGGGAGCTGGCTTGGCACCCAGACCCCCTGGGAGCTCCACCAGGATGGAGGGGGGTACTTAGAACAATCACAACACTGACTCCGACTTCAGAGGTCATCACAGCTCACACATGTACACATCTTGTGCTAAGCCTGGACCCAGCATCTTCTTCCCTAGGCCGACCGCTGGCGTTGTGAAAAGGAAGACGATCAGCCTGGGGGTCCTGATCACGCTGTTAGTGAACGTGGCTGCTCCCCAGAGCTGACCAGGCCGCCTGAGGGGTGTTGGGTGAGGGGGGAACGTTCTTCTCTGCTCTGGTAAGACTGGTCTGTGTGCCTGGCTGCCATCCACAATGAAGGTAAAGGTAGTCAGGACCCTTGGTGTGGGCCAGGCTGAGCTCCAGCTGCTGTGGGAGGTCAGGTAGGGAGGAGGGAAGAGGGGAGGAGGAAGGAGGAGGGAAGAGGGGAGGGTAGGATAAAGGAAGGAGGAGGAGGAGGAGGAGGAGGAGGAAAGAGGAGGAAGGGGAAGAAGGGGAGGAGGGATGAAGAGTGAGAAGAGAGCAGGATGAGGGGGAGAGGTGAGGAGGGGGGAGGAGGAGGAGGGAGATAGAGGGAGGAAGGGAGGACTGTCAGGAGGAGGAGGAGGGCTGGAGCATGCTCAGTGAAGGTGAGGGTAATGCACAGAGACAGAAGGGTCAGTGTCCTCAAAGAAAACCAGGCTCAGATCCGAAGGGTTCCCATGTCTTTCGTATGTGTGTTGGGCCTCTTAGGGGAAGCCCCGGGAGACCCCCTCACCTAGAGGTGGTGTTGGGGGAGGACGAAGAGGACATATGTTGGGCACTAAGCGGTGTCCAAGAACATGCTTTTTCTCCAATTCCCCAAATGGGGTGAGGAGGACTGGCCACCAAGAAAAGAAACATGGAAGCTGACCAAGGCTGCTGGGGTGCTCCAGAATGGAGAGGACCTGAGGCAAGGTGGCAGACCAGTGGGGTTGGGCTCGGGGACCCAGGCAGGAGGAGGAGCGAAGGGGGATTGATCTGAGTGGGACTGGTCACCAAGTGAGCTCAGAGCTGTGAGTAACATGAGATGGCAAGCAAGAGGGCCAAAGACAGACTGTCAGAGAGCCCCGTGGAAAACTTCTCACCATCACCATCATCATTTCACTCGCATGGAGCAACAGCACTTTTATGGCTATACCGTCTTACAGGTTTTATCACATGTGTAGATTCCTGGAACCACCACACCAATCAGGATATAAAATATTCAAACTCTCCCAGGAAGTCCCTCATGTTCGTCTGCGGCCAGCACCCACACCCCAGTTCCTGGGGACCATGGATCTGTTCTGTCCCTCTAGCTTCCGCTTCTCAGAACATCATATTCTGGGACTGTCCAGTATGTACGACGTATGGATACACCATATGGAATCTCTGGGCCTGGCCTCCTTTACTCAGCCAAACGCATCTTGAGATGTGTCCCAGCTGCTGTGTCAATCAACTGCTCATTCATTTTCATGGCCCAGTAGTGCTCCATGGTACACAGACTGCAAACTTTTACAGGAGATCTATGTTTAATTTTATAAGAAACTGCAAAACTGTCTTCCAAAGTGGCTTTGCCGTTTTGAATTCCCACCAGCTGTGTATGAGAGTTCCAGTCATTACATATCCTCGCTGATGCCTGGAATTGGCAGTACTATGTATTTTTGACATTCTAATAGGTGTACAATTGTATCTCGTGGTTTTAATCTGTATTTCTCTGATGACTAATAACGGTTTATGTATTAAATTGCCACCTGTGCTTCTTTGGTAAGTACCTGTTCAAGTATGTCGCCCATTTCTAACTGAGAGGTCTGTTTTCTTACTGATGAATTTTGAGAGTTCTTCACGTATTGTGAATCATGGCCTTTGTCCAGTTGTGATGTGGGAACATTTTCTCCCATCCATGTCACCTCCTATAGAAGGAACATCTTAAAAAGTAAGCCAGATCCAGCACTCTAGTCTCTCCTCTCCTGACTGTACCCCCCTACCATGGCTTTCAATGCTGTTGGAATTGGGTCCTCCTCCCGTCCACACTCCCGGGAACTGCCCCCCAACCACCTCAGCTCCCTTTCCTGCTTCCGGACGCTGGTACTGCACACTCCTCAGCTTCCTCTTGCTTTTCATATCACAGGTCTCGCCTCAAATGTTCTGTCCTGAGAGAGGTTGTCCCCGGCCACCTGGCAGAGGGGCTCCGCCCCCCACCATGTCACGCTCTCTTACCACCCTGTGTATTTCCTCCACATGACTCACCACAATCTATACAATCTTCTACTTACTTTTTGTCCTTTCTTCACCATCGACCTCCCTCCAGAAAGTGAGCTCCAAGGGATCGTGTTTGCCTTGCTCAGCACTGGAACCACCCCTCTGCTGATTGCAGCAGGTGCTCAATAATTGTGCAGTCAGTGCACAAACTCAGGCCAAATTCCCTCCCTGGAGGGAAGATGTGGGGCAGCACAAAAGGTAATCCCCTCACATCCTATATCGTCAGCAACCTCCATGCGCAACACTCCCCACTCCTAAATTCTGCACACTCACGAGGGAGTAAGGATAATTTATGTCCGCAAATTATGCACAAACTGCCCCTCAGCACTCTGTCTGTGTCCACCTCCTCTGTGGCTATGCTTTCCTTTCTCCCAGCAGTTGCTAACAAGGCACAAAAGAATGAATGTTTCAAGTTGCACTACCTTGCTTCTCCCCTGCCCCACTTGGATCAAGGTGCAGACAGCAGGAAGTGGAAGGGGAGGGGAGCCCCGTAATCCCAAGCTGGGTTATTTGACCTTCCATGATCTAATTAACCATAGCCTTCCTGCACCTGATCTACAGCTGAGGCAGAAGGCATGGGTCCTACAGATGGTTCCCAGAGAGAGACGGAGATGGGGAGAGACAACGTGCCTGTGCGTGTGTGTGTGTGTGTGTGTGTGTGTGTGTGTGTGCATATGTGTGTGTGTGTATGTGTGTCCACGCACACAGGCTTTGGGCAGGTGATGGGGGCTGGATGGCAGCTCAGTGAGGAGGCACCAGAGCACCTGGGTCCCTATGTAGCAGGGCAGTGGGGACCAGCATGGACCTTGCATCCTGCTCCCGACCCCATGCCAGCCAGGAACCCCCAGAAAGTGCCCTTCGCAGTAGCACTTTCACATGTACATTTACACGCACACAGCCCATCCCACCTCTCCCCTCAGCATTTCCACAAGCAGCTGCTGGGCACTCAATGCTGCTGTGCACCCCATGTGTCATTTTTGCTCCCAAAGCACGTCCATCCCTGATGGTGAGTGTGCAACAGCATTACAGCAGACACTGGGGCAGAGCCCTTCCAGTGGGCAGGGCCGGTTCTCCCATGCACCATGGCTCACTGAAGGCACTAAGGCAATCAGACAGTCTCTGCTCTGTGTGCAAGCTGGCCAACGCAGGCGGCTCTGGTTAGTGGATCTTCTCCTGCTTGGACAAAGGATCCTAACCGCTACCAGGCATGGGGTGTGTGCACCATGTGCCTGGGACGTCTTCTGCACCATCTCATGTACTGGACGCCCCTGAGTAAAATGCGCTCTGTTAACTGAGGCAGCTCAGAGATCCAAGGGCTTTTCTGATCAAGAGTAGGGCCCCTGGGGCGCCTGGGTGGCTCAGTGGGTTAAAGCCTCTGCCTTCAGCTCAGGTCATGATCTCAGGGTCCTGGGATCGAGCCCCACATCGGGCTCTCTGCTCTGCGAGGAGCCTGCTTCCCTGCCTCTCTGCCTAATTGTGATCTCTCTCTGTCAAATAAATAAAAAATCTTTAAAAAAAAAAAAAAGAGTAGGGCCCCGTGGGCCCCCCACGAATGTCCGAGCAGAAACAGGAGGAGAGTGGGTGACCCGTGGCAGGGTGGCAGGGGCAACTGGCCGGGGTGCCAGGGAAATGGGACACAGAGCTGAGCTGAAAGACCCCGTTGTAGGAGCAGGGCACTCGTGCGGATCACGGGAGCAGGGACGCCCCCAGAGCAACATCACCTGCACTCCATTTCCCGGTTCTGTCCGCTCTTCCAAGCTCCAGGGTCACAAATTCCACCAACGCAGGACACTGTCCTGCTGTTATTGGGGACCCGTAAAATTCTGAAGATTTGAAAAGAGCACGCAGGCCGTGGAATGTGGAAGCTGGCCGGGACTCAGAGGCCATAAATCTGAACACGATTTCACAGATGAGGATACTGAGGTCTAGGGAGGTCATGTGATTTGCCGGATGCTCCACAGGCTTTGAACCTGGAGCCAAATCCGGAGATCGGGGGTTCTGACCCCCACGGTCCCCAGGAACAGGGGAAGGATGCGCCACCAGAGACCACAGTTGGAGTCGGCTCTTGCATGGGGGAATTGCCTCTCCTTCTGATTTTCCCTCGCCCCTGAGTGCTGGGCCGTCTCAGCCCCCTGACAGAGCCCACTCCTCAGGTCATGGGCTCTGTCCTCTAATCTGGGAGCTGCTGTGGCCACTGAGCTCCTTCCTCCCTAAGAGGACCATGCTTTTCCCTGTGCTCCCAACAGGGTCACAGACCAGAAATAAATGTCACACGGGACCCACAGAACAAAGGGCATTCCTGAGGTTTTTAGGTTTTTGTGGGCTGCCTGGCATCACCTGAGAGTCAGGAAGGAGTCCCAGCTTCCTAGCTGTGATGTCATTAACCCCTCAAATGAGACAGAGACAAACCATGGAACAAAACTGAGGGTTGCTGGAGGGGAGGGGAGTGGGGAGATGGGGTAGCAGGGTGATAGGCGTTAAGGAGGGCACATGATGGGATGAGCACCGGGTGTGTTTTTTTTTTTAAGGTTTTATTTATCTATTTGACAGAGAGAAAGAGAGTGAGCACAAGCAGGGGGAGCGCCAAGTAGAGACAGAAGGAGAAGCAGGCTCCCCGTGGAGCAGGGAGCTAGATGCGGGGCTCCATCCCAGGACCCTGGGATCATGACCTGAGCCGAAGGCAGATGCTTAACCGACTGAGCCCCCCATAAAACCCATAAAACACTGGGGTTTACACGCAACTGACATATTACTAAACTCTGCATCTGAAACTAATGATATACTATATGTTGACTAATTGAATTTAAATTTTAAAAAACGTTAGAATTAAAAGGGACTTTGAAAATAAAAAAATATAATAAACCCTCAAATGATCCAATCTGGTTTGCACACATTGTCATGCGCGTGCAAGCGTGCGCACACACATACACACACACCCCATCTAGCTGCGATAACCATCCAATCCCGTGCCTCCCTCCGGACACTAAATCATCAGGATACACCAGCTAAGCTCCCAGCCTTGCCTGGCAAAATTTAATTTTTTAAAAAAATGTTAAACAATCCCATCCCACTCGATTTTCATCAAGAGAGCCTTAAAAAAACATTTAAATTCATTGATAATAAATCCCGCCCCTCCCCCGCGAGCATCACCCGCACAGCTCCCGGGTCTCACTCCTTATTCCCCAGTGCTCAGGTCTCATCTGGACTCATTCATTAAGACGGGATCTCTGGGGGGGGTGTCAGATTTTCAAATCTCTGGGCAATTCCAAAGTGCAACCAAGGGCGACAAGTTAGACTATACCAAGGATGCCCTTTAGTGAAGGTCGAGAATCAAGGCTGAGAAAGACATAGGGAGACCCACACAGTGGTCGGGGGGCCGAGGGGGCGGGCCCAGGTGCCCAGTTCCTCCCCGAGCTCTGGCAGAGCTGCCATTAAAAATGGGGGGTGGCTGGGAGTCTCAGGTGTGCACTGGCCAAGACGGCGAGGACCGGTGCATGCCTGGGCCCCGCGACCGCCCAAGGACCCGGACACTTTCGTGGCAATCTGCATTTCAGCCTTGAAGGGTGGAGGCCGGCAAGGCAGGGCAACCTGTGAAGGAAACTGCCCAGAGAGATGGGACGCAGGCCCTTTGTGCGGGGGCATTTGCGAGATGCAGTGGTTCATTTCTTAACTCTCATTGCGATTCGGTTCACGGGAGACTCCCGGAATGTCTTTATCCATCACAGATGGTTTGGGAAGATGATAAATTAATATCGTTCAAATAGAGACACGGCTGGAACGGTCCAACAGCAGTGTCTTCTTTGCCGGCTCTAAAGAGAAAAGAGCCCCTGAGTCCATAAAGAAGACAAATGGTAAACAAAACCGCCTATCTTTTGACAGATTCCAGGATGAGTATCCTTCACAAACCATTCTGCAGAGAAAAGGGAGAGATTCATCTCCTCTGACTTTGTATGGGACAACAGACCGCGCCATAATGAGGCCTTCCCAGTGGTGTGAAATTACGCTGAATAGCGGCGGACTGCAGCCGCCTGTGTCCCCGGGCATGTTTATTATGGCCCTTTGTATGCACCAGCCTGGCCAGCCCCGGTTTGGTTCTAAACCAGAGGAGGGGAGAAAGAACCCAACGAATCTGTTGCTATGAAACTTCCCCAATGGGGGGACCGCCCAGTAACGTTTGGAATCTGATGCCCTTGCTCCAAGCTGCTCTTGTCTGGGTCCACCCCTGCTCTAAAGTGAGCGAGGTCGGGAGCCCAGCCAATCGCCAGCAGGGCCTGGGTGGCCTCAGCCCCCTGCCTGGGGCTCCTCCCGGGCCCTGGGAAGTCAAGGGTAAAGAGGGCCCCAGTGGCCATTCCCAAGCAGCCTCAGGTCAACGGCCTCTGCCAGTTGTCCCAGTTCCCCAGTGAAATGTCCCCGCGACAGAGCAAGCAAGTACACAACCGGAGGCTACAGTGGGGCTCCCCGAGGTCAGCCCCAGGAGGCCGGGGCCGCATGCCACCGGGGCCAAATGCTTCCAGCAAAGGAGCCGTTTCCTCAAACCAACCCACCCTGGGAAGACAAGACACTGGACAGGACAGACAAATGGACAGACGGATGGACTCCGTGAGGGTAGGGTGGGGACGGCGACTGCCATCTGAAGACCTCAAGGGTACACAGCCCTCTCTGCTGGGGTCTGACCTCCCGCAGCTGGTCTCCCCCCGACGACGCCCCCAGATGTAGGGTCTCCATTGGGTGGGGAATGTCTCATGGGGAACAGGGGATTCAGAGTTCCCACTGGTCCTGAGGGGCTGACACCAGACAAAAGAGAGCAAAGGGGAAAGATCTAGAACTTTCCACACCGAAGAACCGGCAGGACCTTTCAGGTCACAGTCTTCCTGTTCACTAATCAGAGAATAGATCGTTTGGGTAGTGTCTTTCCTTGCCCATCAGATGGCAGGATCCTCGAAGCACTGCCTTTCCCCGCCAGGCAGGAGGTACCGTGGAGTCCCGCCCCCCCGCCTGCCACATTTCCCTGGCAAGACACGCAGGCATCCTTCTGCATAGAATCTGCCCTCATACTTCTCTCTTCCCTCAGCCTCTTCACTCAAGGTCCCACTACGGCTGAGGGCAGCTGCTGTCCAAGGCTCCGAGGGACCACAGAGCCACCGAGGCCAGCCACAGCGTTTGAAATAAGAAGACAGGACCACACCCTCGTCTGCCTGTGCCTGTCCCGCCTGGGAACCAGCAGAGTGGCAGAGCCCCAGAGGACAACCTGCAGGTTCCTAGGACCTGGTGGCCTCCCGACATCTCAGCCTGAGCCAGGAGAGGCCGCAGGTGGCTCTCCCGCCTCCCTGCATGCAACAGAGGAGAGGGACGGGAGGTGAATGGTGAGATGACCGAGGCCCGCTCCCTCCTGCCTCTCCAGGGGACAGGTCTTTCCTGCTCTGAGGGCGCATGACCGCTGCCCTTCCGCGCACAGCTGAGACCCCCCAACCACGGGCATAGGGCTGCCCACCTGAGTGGCCCCTGCTGATTAAAATTCCCCTGCCAAATCCCCAAGAAATCTATGTGCGACCGTTGTTTACAAGTCCTTTGATTTCTTCTGTAAAGGGAAGACGACAGGCAAAGAAGGGCCTGGACACCTTCCAAGTTTGGTCTCTGAAAACCCAAAGCCCATTCTCTCTCCCCGGTCATGCTCCTGCTCGTGCCTTCCGGCCACCGGAGGCATTTCTGAGTCCCTTCACTTCCAGCCACCTTCTCGGTGGGTCCCTGCTCCAAGTCGCCCCAGGGGAGTCACACCTTGATTCGCTGGTTTGGGATGTGGAAATAGCCGGGCCACCTTTAGGGGTAAATTTCTCTTGACAACCACCAGAGGCAGCCTTAGGTCCACAGATCTGGGAGGACAGCTCGCTTGTGTCCTGGGAGCCACCCACGATTCATCCCTGCTCCTGTGGAACCGAAGGGGCTCCTCCTGGAGGAGACAGGCTGGGAACCTGTTTCGTTTTGGCGGAAAGAATTCTCCACCAGCGGGGCCGGCTTCGTGGGCCCCGGTTGGTGGCGGCTCTGCTTGCTGCCATTTTAAAAACCTCTTAGCAATTCCTCTAAAAGAAGCCCCGTGTTGTCATTCTGCGCTGGGCCGAGCCATGGAGCCGGTGGTCCGCACGCTTGTCTGACATCTGGCAGATTTCCGGATAAGACGGGTTTCTGGAAAGCAGCTGCTCCTCTGAGCCTGACCCTGATGTGGCTTGGGTCTTGCTCATGTCAGGGTCTACACGGGTCTGTCTCAGGACCCCGATCATGCCAGATGGTGGCCCCAAGAGCCCTCGGAGAGAAATCTCTTCTTGGGAACCCAGGCTCACGGCAAAGCCCCGGCTCTAGGGCCTTAAGTTTTAGACGGGGGCAGCCCCGGTTCCTGGAATTCTGAAAAGCAAATGTGGCCTGGGGGGACCCCCAGGACTCCCCCCACCCCCAACAATAACACTGAGTTCCTGGCATTTCACAGCTCCGAGTTATCTGACCATTGCTTCATTTTTGTTGGGGGTTGGGGGGGGTAGAGAAAACACAACAGCAGAAAGGGAGAACATTCGGTCTCCGGTCTCCCTTTAATTTTTTTTGTCCTCAGAAGGAAAGCTGTTTGCAGGTGGATTAAATGTTCCCCTGCCCCCGAAGCTGCCGACCTCGCCGCGACCGTGACCGTGCGTGTCTGTGTGAGTGCCGGGAGGCCCGGGGAGGGGCCGGGGCGCACACACATCCAAAGAAATACGTCTGCGTGGTTCGGGTAAAAGAGGGCCCTTTGTGCGGCCGGTAAGCCCGGTGAACATGACCCCCGCCCCCTGGTATGCAGCACACCTGCGCCTGGAGGAGCAGCCGGGCGGGGGCGGGGGCCCTGCACCCTCGCGGGGCTCACACCTTCTCCTTTCTTCTCCTTGGGGCCACGTCTCCACCGCCCCTTTGTTCCGGCTTACACCCCCAAATACCAGGGAGGCCGTGCGTGCGCGCGTGCGTACATGCGAGCGAGCGAGTGACGCGGACCCGGTCGAGGCCGGTGTGCATGGGGACAAGGGAGGACAGAGGAGAGGACAGGAGGACCAGTTCCCGAGGCCCCGCCCCTGCCTACCTTTGCAGGCCTTGCGGTGGGTGATGGGCTTGCCCATGTCGCGGTAGTAGCCCTCCTTGCAGTAGTGGCAGTGGCGGCCGGCCGTGTTGTGACGGCAGTTCAGGCAGACGCCCCCGCTCTTGCGTCCCGACAGCTTGTAGAGCTCCATGTTGAAGCGGCAGCGCCGGGCGTGTAGGTTACAGTTACAGGCTGCGGAGGCAGGAGACGCGTCAGGGCGGGGCAAGGGAGGGACTGTCCCCGGCCTCCCCCCCGCTCCGCTGCTGGGCCGCAGGAGGGACTGTCCCC
>NW_019154166.1:3506451-3506952 GCF_002288905.1 Enhydra lutris kenyoni | reverse complement strand
GGGTTCTCCCGCAGCTCTGCTGCTGGACCGCAGGAGGGACTGTCCCCAGGTTCTCCCCAGCTCTGCTGCTGGATCGCAGGAGGGACTGTCCCAGGGTTCTCCCCAGCTCTGCTGCTGGATCGCAGGAGGGACTGTCCCCGGCCTCCCCCCGCTCTGCTGCTGGACCGCAGGAGGGACTGTCCCCAGCCTCCCCCCGCTCCGCTGCTGGACCGCAGGAGGGACTGTCCCCGGGTTCTCCCGCAGCTCTGCTGCTGGACCGCAGGAGGGACTGTCCCCGGCCTCCCCCGGCTCCGCTGCTGGACCGCAGGAGGGACTGTCCCCGGCCTCCCCCAACTCCGCTGCTGGACCGCAGGAGGGACTGTCCCCGGCCTCCCCCAACTCTGCTGCTGGACCGCAGGAGGGACTGTCCCCGGGTTCTCCCGCAGCTCTGCTGCTGGACCGCAGGAGGGACTGTCTCCAGCCTCCTCACAGCTCTACTGCTGGACCACAGGAGGGACTGTC
>NW_019154166.1:3455345-3506351 GCF_002288905.1 Enhydra lutris kenyoni | reverse complement strand
TCCGCTGCTGGACCGCAGGAGGGACTGTCCCCGGCCTCCCCCAGCTCCGCTGCTGGACCGCAGGAGGAACTGTCCCCAGGTTCTCCCCAGCTCCGCTGCTGGATCGCAGGAGGGACTGTCCCCGGCCTCCCCTGGCTCCGCTGCTGGACCACAGGAGGGACTGTCCCCGGCCTCCCCCAGCTCTGCTGCTGGACCACAGGAGGGACTGTCCCCGGCCTCCCCCAACTCCGCTGCTGGACCACAGGAGGGACTGTCCCCAGGTTCTCCACAGCTCCGCTGCTGGACCGCAGGAGGGACTGTCCCCGGCCTCCCCCAGCTCCGCTGCTGGATCGCAGGAGGGACTGTCCCCAGGTTCTCCCCAGCTCCACTGCTGGACCGCAGGAGGGACTGTCCCCGGCCTCCCCCGGCTCCGCTGCTGGACCGCAGGAGGGACTGTCCCCGGCCTCCCCCGGCTCCGCTGCTGGACCGCAGGAGGGACTGTCCCCGGCCTCCCCCGGCTCCGCTGCTTGCATCCAGAAGCACCTACCAGCCGCCCAGCCACACCTGAACCACAGACAAGCCCCCTGCTTCCCTCGCATGTGAAGACTGTTCATTTCCATCCCCCAGGCTGCCGGCCGCCCACCCCATCACACACACACACACACACACACACTCCCCTCAAAATTGGGAGCTGGGGCGGCCATCCTCCTCGTGCCCCAATCCTGCTTGCGAGGGGCTGGTGGTGTCTGTCCTCCCCATTCATACACGGAGGCCCTCACCCAGCTGCTGAGAACAGCCTGTGTTTGGGGACGTGGCCTTTCCAGAGCTGATTACATCAAAACGAGGCTCCGAGGGTGGGCTGTCCTCCAATCTGACAGGACACCTTATGAGAAGAGGCAGTTTGCACACACAGGGGCGCACACACAGAGGAGAGGGAGTATGCTAGCCAAGCAGAGAGGCCCCGGGAGGAACCAACTCTGCCGACACCTTGACCTTGGACTTCCAGCCTCCAGAACCACGAGAAACACACGTGTACCGGCTAAGCCTCCAGCCTGAGGTTTCCGGAGACGGCAGCGGGAGCAGACTCCTGCGTTATTTCCAGGGCGTTCTGCTCTGCGGGAGCACACTGTCCCCTCCCTCCCGAGCTCCGGCCACCAGACTGTCCCCGCCGCCTGCACTGGGGTTTCCTTCCCGCCTTCCCCTCGGGCACCCTCTCATCGGGTTTCCCTCCTGCTGGCCCTGCTTCCCTTCCCACAGCCACCAGAGCAGGAATTCTGGGCTCCAGTCTGAGGATGTCCGTCACCAGCTGAAAGTCTTTCCGTGGCCCTCCCGTTTTTCCTCTGGGTACAATCTCAATCAGCTGTCACACCCTCAGGGCTCCGAATAAGCTGGTCCTGCTTCTCCCCAACCCCTTTCTTCAGCTCTGCTCACCCTACCCCCACCCCGCTCTGAGGCTTGAGTAGTCCCCCACTTTTTTCAGTTTCTAGAGCACACCACAGGTGAGGACCCCTCGCCTGCCCCCCTCTGTGGCTTGGAGGACTCTCTTCTCCCCAGAACCCTCCTCATCTGCTCGCACCCTTCTTATCCTCCACGCCTTGGTGTCAACGTCTGTCCTGGACCCACCTTCCTTCCACCCCCCACTCCCACCTGGAGCATCCCACACGGCTCCCTCAGACCACCCCGTGTTGCCTGTGACCTGCTCCTGTGGGCTCCGACCTCTAGGCTAACTCAGCTTCCCTCTGGTCTACTCCTGCTCCCTCCTCAGCACGCTTTGCCTGCTTTTGTGCTCAGTTTGTTTCGAATCGCGTTTTATGGAATGTCTAAAGAAATGCTCAGTGCCAGACATTTGATAAACAAAAGCAGAAAAGGGGGGGTACGCACTCAGATTTGCAGCAACCACGGTGAACACAGGGGTCATCCCTTGCAGACTTTAACTGACGTTTGCTCAGCTGTGGAGCTGTCAAACTTTGCTACGGACCTGGCTCACACTCGTGCATCTCCCTCCGTGGCCTATTTTCCCGGAATAATGAACATCTTTTAATGCCAGATATTGTTCTGCATGACTGAGAGAGGCCATCTTGTCTCCCCTGTGTACGTGTGCATGTAATGGGCTCTTTGGAATCCCCAGCGGGTGCATTTCAAAGCGGGGCCTCCCTGGGGGTTGAGCAGTTGGGTTGTTCCGGGTTTGTGACTGTAACACACAACACCGATGGTGACCGGCTTTGGACCTGTGCATCTGTGCTCTGCTCTGACAGCCGCTGCCCCGGGAGTTTCTCAAGACGGCATGCCTAGGGTAGTTGCTGGATCTGCATGGTTTTAACTCAGGATCCAAACTGCCAAATCGCCCTGGAGAAAGGCGATCCTAGCTTCCAGTCCCTCCCAGCAGGATCTGAGAGCTACTGTCTCACCACGCCCTTGGAAGGAAACAGCATTACCCCTTCGCTATCGGAATTCTTTATTTTTCATCTCTGCTGATTTGTCTGGAAAACACACACACACACACACGATTTTAATTTGTGTGTCTTTCATTACCAGTGAGGTTGGACATTTCTCCGTGTGTTTGTTTTTCTTTGTACTTCTCTCGCTCTCTTTTTTTTTCCCCCTGTGCACTGCCTGTTCATGCCATTTGCCCACTTTTCAAATAAGGTGTTTTTTTTTTTCTTACAACATCTAATGCTCTTATAAATGATGGACTAAAAACTATGTGCCTTTTCTACCATACAAGCTGCATAAATCTGTACCAGCTTCTTATTCATTTATTACTTTTGTGATTAAAAAATATACATTCGCCTCGTTAACTTTTCTCTCTGACATTACAAGTTTCTTCAGATGTTCTTGCAAGAGGTAGAAAGACACGGCTTAATAGGGAGGCATTGTGGGGGAGGGGTCACAAGAGAGGTTCAGTTCACACCTGAGTCTGGAAGCAACTAGAAGGCAAATTAGACCACAGAATGACTCCTGAGAGCCTCACCAAGGGTCCCTCAGCACCTCCAGCCCCTGGATCAGCCTCGCCTCTGCCCCAGCACAAGGGACCATCATGAATACATACGCACGTCCACTGTCCCTCTGGACTCACTCAGCCACACGGATGCTCGGGGCTGCTCAGGATGAAGTGACCTATCAGGACCACCAAGGCAGTAAATGGGGGCCCAGGACTAGAGCCCAGGTCTTCTGGCTCCTGGCCCACTACCCCAGAGGAAAGGACCCACATTACTGGAAGGAAGAGCAGGGACTACAGCACAGAATCTGGACCTTTCCTACAGGCACGGAAGTCATGGGGCCTCGGACACCTGCCTAGGTGCAGGCATCTGGAAAGATCACTCAAGTCTGGCTTCCTCAAGGCTCTCTTGTACTGGGAAGAGCCTCACTAGCAGCATCTTCTGGTCCTTCACAGAGACAGACACTCACCATGTCCTCCTCTGTAAAGACAGTGCCAGCTGTCCCTCACCACCACCCCCCAAAGAAGCTGCCTGAAACTCTGAGCCCCTCCAGGGAGCTCAGCACCTCCCTTCCCCACCCCAAGGGGGACCCCTGGGTGATTGCTTTCTTCCATATGCACCTTACACCAACAGAAGTTTCTTCCCAAACAACCGGTCACACAAAAGAAAGCTCAGAGGCCAAACATCAAAAGGCAGGACTCCCCTCCCTCCCACCTCCTCTTGGAGCTGTCAGGGGACATCAAGTGGCAATTGCCCACGCTCAGGCTTCTGCAAAGTATTTTACGGCTTGTTTTCTTTTCTCTGTGTTTTATTTTCTCTGCACAAATGGAAAAATGCATCAGGCGAAGCATCCCCATCTGGGTCCGTCGGCTCCACACCAAGATGTCACCCCACTCCCAGCTGGGCCCCAGCCCCTTCCTCAAAAGGACACCTTAATCCCTCATGCCTTCCTGTTTATCTCCTGCCTCTCTTGGAGGCAAAAATATTGGGTATTAGTTTCATTATCAGATTTCAAGGAGGGAAGGGAAGGGTAGCTTTATGAGAGCAGAGAGGTCAGCCTGGGGGAAAAGGGAGCAGGGGACAGCACAACTTCTGAGGAACCTCCATGAGCCAAGGCCAGGAGCCCTGCAGGCACTGCATCCTGTCCAGAGGTCCCCCAGGCACCCAGAGAGAGCGGGTCTGGACCCCAACCTCCATGCCCTCGTTCAGTTGTCAAGTGGAGATCCCCATGGACACATCACTTGTGGCTACATTTCAGACCTAGGAGCATAACACTCCTAGGGCAAGGAGGTAGGAACAGGAGACCGCCCCCCATCTCCCCATTCCAAAATCTGATGGGAAAAGGGGCCCAACAAATGGTTCCATCAAGAGGTCCTCTAAGTCCTGTTTTAACATATTCCTGTCACTACCATTCCTTAAGTTTTTCCAAACCTGTCCCACAAACCTGGGTTGTCTGAACCCTCAGCACCACACCACCCAAGCCAGTTCAACTCAACACACACCTGAGCACCCCAGCTACATGTCAGGCCCCATGCCACAGGCCACGAGGGACACAGGCATGGATGACGCACCCTCAAACTGTCCAGGGGCTCCCTGTCTGACAGAAGGAGGGGGCAGACAAGGGCTCTTGGCAGCAAGCTTTCAGATAAAGTAGGATAAATGCTCTCCCGAGCTGTGCTGGTTCCTTGAGGACAGGGCAGTGTTTGCCCTTACCTCCTCAGGCCCAGAGCAGATCTCATGGTACAAATAAGAAAGAGCAAAAGTAGGCAAGTCAGAAAGTAGATGATGGATGGCTGAGTGGGTGGGTGAATGGATGGATGGGTGGGTGGGTGGCTGGCTGGCTGGATGAGTGGGAGGATGGATGGATGGATGGATGGACAGACAGATGGACGGACAGATGAGTGGGTGTGTGAGTGGGTGGCTGAATGGATGGATGGATGAGTGGGTGTGTGAGTGGATGGTTGGATGGATGGACGGATGGATGGATGGATGAGTGGGTGTGTGAGTGGATGGATGGATGGATGAGTGGGTGGATGGACGGATGGATGAGTGGATGGATGGATGGATGGGTGGGTGTGTGAGTGGATGGATGGATGGATGGATGGACAGATGGATGGATGGATGAGTGGGTGGATGGACGATGGATGAGTGGGTGGATGGACGGATGGATGAGTGGATGGATGGATGGATGGGTGGGTGGCTGGAGGAGTGGGTGGGTGGCTGGCTGGTGGATGAGGGGGTGGATGGATGGATGAAAAGATTATGCATGCACGGGTGGATAGGTATGTAGGTGGACAGGTGCATGGGTAGAAAGAGAGGACAGATGGAGAATTATGTGGTCTGCCCGGACCACATCCTGGAAAGATAGAGCTTTGCAACATTTGTGACATTTCTTGTACTGTTGCTTTGAGCTACTTAAACCTTGTCTTGCTGCTTTAACTCCTTCACGGAGTTCCAAATGGCACGGTTTCTTTCTGGCAGATCTGAGGGCTGTGCTTCTGCAGGATGGGTATCTCAGGGCTAGTGACCAGTTTCTTGCATATGCAGCCCCCAGTCTGTGGATGGTGTGTACATGAGCTGGTTATTTTGGACAGGTTATCTGTAAACAGGCAAATCTAAAATTCCTATGCTGGGGGTGCCTGGGTGGCTCAGTGGGTGAAGTGTCTGCCTTTGGCTCAGGTCATGATCTTGGGCTCCTGGGCTCAAGCCCCAAGTCTGGGTCCCTGCTCCATGGGGAGACTGATTCTCTCCCTCCCTCTGCCCCTTCCCCCTACTCATGTGCACTGTTTTAAATAAACAAAATATTTTTAAAAAATTAAAAAAGAAATAAAACTCCCATTCTGCTAGAGCAGCAACTAGGGGGTTGCCTTCTCAGAAGGCAAGAGCAGGGTTAGAGAGAGACTGTCATGGTCTCACCCTTGGGAGCTGGCTAAGATGCTATTCTCTAAGAGCAAACTCGAATACTGCCCAGGGGATGAGAGACGTGTATGCTCCTTCAGCAGACGCTGCCTGGAGCCTTTGAATGCACGGGGAGCTGGCTGAGTGCAGGGGAAACAGCAGCAAACAGGGCAGAGCCCCGCCCTCTGCGGGCACAGGAAATCCATCAACCATGTCCAAGTGTCCTGACTGCTGTAAGGACTTGACAGTCAGGGAGGGTACTCTGCTAGGCCCCTCCGGGGACCATCGCCCAGGGCAGGACCTGAGAAGAGAACCAGGACACAGACGGAACATTCCGGCTGGCCAGCCAGCCCTGTCCCGGACGCGACCTGCATGCGGGGGTTACCTGGGCATCTGGTTCAAATCCCGATTCAGCTTCAGGGAGTCTGGGGCGGGCCTGGGAGTCTGCATTCCTGACAAGCACCGCTCCCCCACACCCCAGGTTAGTGGACCCAGAACGAAAGCAAAAGAAACAGGTGGGAACACGAGCCACTTGCTGGACAGGGAGCCCGCAGGGAGATGATGGGTAGAGTTCGTGGCCGGGCATCCGCGCTGGGGACCGCGGGCAGAGGTCTGGTTTCAAAAGACACTACTCCTTGGACACCTGGTTCAGAATGAGGCCAATATTTGAGTTGTTTTTAAGAGTCTGAGGCAGCTTGTATACCCTTTTATCTGTTTCTTCGCTACTCTATTTGGTATCTATTTATTTAGAAGTGGTTTGACCCTTGTTTATAAATCTTACACTTTCCGCCTTCTGTGGCGTGTTGTCTGAGACCAGATCTCAGCTTCTGAGGTGACCAGGCCGGGTTGTCGCTGTTCCCCATGCCCCCACACCGGGCTCCTGCCAGCACCCGGGGACACTCGGAGCCAGGCCCCCCAAGGGGTCCTTCCCGGACAGGGGCCACGTGAGGCAGATTTATTTCTGGGGCCCAGACCCTCTCATGCCCACACTACGGGTAAGTTGGGCAGAAAAGCGATGACCACACACCGAGATCCATTTAGAAAACAATCCACTCACCTTACTAATGGCAAGTGGATTTATTTATTCCTTCAACGGATACTGCCTGAGCCCCTGGGGATGTCACAGTGCACAGGACAGACGCGGTCCCCGCCCTCGCCGAGCCTCTGCCATTACCTGGCACGAATGGGTCTGGTGAACGCCACTGCCACGGTCACCTTCCTCCAAGGCCTTCCCCTACCCCCCAAACACAGGCCTTAGAGCCTGTCACCAGAGTCATCAACCAGCCAGACGCTACAAGTGGTGACCAGCCGGGATGAGCCAAGCAAATGGAACAATTGCTAAGAGACCAGAAGCATCGCACGTGGGCAGTCTGGTTCCAGTCAAGGCCCTAGAGGTTTGCGTCCGTCTGAGGGGTGCCTTGCGTCAATTTTAACTCAAAGGCTGTTTACAAGCCTCGCCTAGACATGACGAGGAGCACTGGACAACTGTCAGAGAGACAGGAGTGAAGGGGCGCCTGGGGGGCAGGCGGCTAGGCGTCTGTCTGCCTTCGACTCAGGTCATGATCCCAGCGTCCTGGGATCGAGCCCCGCATCGGGCTCCCTGCTCAGCGGGGAGTCTGCTTCTCCCTCTCCCTCTGTCCCTCTCCCCTGCTTGTTCTCAAATCAATAAAATCTTTTTTAAAAAGTGCGTCAGGAAGCCCAGCTGCTGCAGAGTTGACACCTGTGCTTGACATTGGGCTGACATTGGCGCTCTCGAGGCGATGACCCCTTCCTCCTCCTCTCGAGCCCTGGTTGGCAATTCAAGGAGCCACTCACTGCCCCCCTCCCCCAAGACCCTAGCACAGGACGGTTCTCAGAGGCGGGTGCAGAGAATCACTGAAATTGCCTTCCAAAACGCAGACGGCTAAGCCCCAGCCCTGGAAGTTTCTGATTCCGTAGGTACCTTGTGGCTTCCACCTGCTGGAGGAGGCGGCGATGGGGGACAGGGGGGCAGCCAACGGGATAGTGACGACCTGGGTCTTCCAGGAGGAAAGGGTGTAGCAAGGACACCCAGCAGGGTATCAGGCAGAGGAAACCACTCCGAGGAAGTGAACGAATCCACTCTGGGGCATGTGTGGGTTCCAGAGCGGGGGCTGCGGGGGGGAGGTGGATCAGCAGCACACATCTCCGCTGGTGGGCCCGGGAGCCCTGCCAAAGCCACATTCTCACGGGGAGGCGTCTCTCCGACGAGCCTCCTCTCGGTGGACAGAAGGCCCACAGAGCCACAGCACAGTTTTGTGGTTTGGTTTTGTTGTTTTTTGTTTTTTGTTTTTTTTTAAAAAGCTCCAACTTGAAAACAGAAAGTCTGACCCCCAGACCTGCGCTTTATCTCCAGTATCAGAAACAGAATCTACAAGACGTGGATCAAGGTGGTCGGAAAAATGAGCCATAAAAACGGGAGTGGGAAACCAGTCAAGGAGGCCAGCGTTCCCAGCAGCCACGGCAGGCCTTAGATGGTTCTGATAAAGTCCCCAGAGATAAGTGGCCTGTGTTTGCCGAGGGCTTAGAGAGCTTTAGGCCGGTGTGCGCACAAAGGGGCCCTCTGTCAACAGTCCTTCAGGCCACTAATAGGGCTGAACAAACACTAGGAGTAACAAGCTCTTCACACCTGTGGGGCTTGGGAAAGGCCGGCCCCTTTGTCAAGATGTCAGACAAAAGAGCGGCTGGGAGCCGCCCCCCCCAACCCAGCCAGACCCTCTCCTGGCTGCTGGAGGACAGACTGGGAGTGGGGGACAGATCAGAGATCTGTGGGGGGACTTGCCTCCCTTCTGCAGCCAAATGTGGACTCCAGCTGGGCAAGGAGAGTGGCCCGCCATGGGGGCACCCCTGCACTCCCCCTCCGATGTCAGGCTGGTGGGGAGCTGGGGCTGGGCCGGGGTCAGGGGGTACCCGGGTCAGCAGCCCCACAGTCCCCCAGGCACAGCCATGGCCTGCTGGGGCACCGGTCTCTCCTCCATGGATGGACCAGGGCCACCCCCCGAATCGGCCTGACCTCGCCGTCACTTTTTCCACTGACTTTTTCGCTCTGTAAACATCTTAGCGTTTTCTTCCCTCTGCCCTTTTTTGGCATCTCTGCCTCCCCTCGGGCTTTGACGCCGTGGCTCCTTGCACTGCCCAGGGCTTTCGGCTGCTAAGGCGTAACTCAGGGCTCCTGTTGCATGAACATCCTTGTCTTCGTGAGCGGGGAGGCCCCTCTTGGTGGAGGAAATGCCGAAGAGGCTTTGGTGAGCCCTGAGCAGTCATCAATTCTCTGTCTGCAGCCCTCATTCCTTGGATCCTCCCTCCCAGCCGTGCCAGAGCCCCGCCCCAGGCAGCTGGGCAGAGGGGGCCCTGCACTGTCACCTCCCCACTGCTTCAGGGGGTGTAGGGGGGACTCCAGCCCTGGCCCACTGTGTGGCATTCCCAATTCCAATGGCCCTCCCTCCCAAATCCCCCTTCAAGCTCCTCTCACCTTGTTGCTTCCCTGTTCCGGAACCTTCTGGACCCTTTTCTGGAATTTTCGGGGCCTTGTTCTGGAATCTTTTTTGGGAGAGCCCTGCTAAGTACAAGATGCAAAGTGTCTCGCCTGCAAGGGTAGTACTGGCTGCAACGCAGAGCTCCAGAGATGAGGGGTTCTTGCCTCTTCCTTACAGTAGGACCCTGTATGAACGCCCCCAGCCCATCCCTGTCCTCACCCAAGATCTCTCAGCCCAACGGGGAAAGGGGATGTTGTCCCCCACCAAGGGCAAAATCAGGGTTTTGGAGCTGGTGTGGGCTTTCAGCATTTCCTAGTTTACCCTCTTGTCAGAGAGATGAGAAAAATGCAGCCCCAACCAGCAAAGGGACTTTGCCAAGGACCTGGAACTCGTTAGGGGCACTCCTACTTCAGGGCTCTCTCCAGACCTCCAGCACGCAAGACAGCGGCTTGGTCATGGGCAGGACAGACCTTGATAAAGCCCGGTGTGTGGCTGCTGAAACGCATTCCCCAAGGCCGAGAGGTTTCTCGAAGTGGACGCTAGATTCTACAAGCAAAGCTTCCCCCCAAGGGCTTTGGTGGTCCCGAAATCCTCTCCGCCTTGTGGCTTGTCCGCCCTGCCCGGAAGGGGCTCCCTTCCAAGCCCGCTTCCCCAGAGGTGGTGCACACACTCCCTGTGTTTTATTAAATGGACATACGAGGGCTGATTTGCCAGCCGCACTGGCCAAGCCTGGCCCCTGGTTCCCTGGAGTTGTTTCCCATCTGTAATGGGTCCCATCACCGGCTGGAGATGCAAGGCCATGGGAGAGGCTGGTGGCGAGGGAGGTTTAATGACTTGCAGTGGATTCTATCCCTGTGACATCGGGCGGAAACACATTCGATTCCCAGGACACTACTCCTATTTCCATCACCACGGACCCACTGGCAGCAACGCTCCTGTCCTGGACCTGTTGTTTATTTCAACTCAGACTCGGGCTGGAAGCTCCAGGGACCAGCCTAACCTGCAGCTCAAACAGCTCCAGGGATGGGACACAGCACACAGCTCCCCGTGAGCCCAGGAGCCAGAGCTCCCTGCCCTTGGACGGGGACAGGCTGAAACTGGGCTCCCGTGGGGCGGGGGCGGGGGTGGGTTTCTGCACTGGGTCAACACCAAATGCCCTCTACCAACTAGGACTGCCAGATTCAGCAAATAAATATACGGGGACGCCCAGTTCCAGGGGAATTTCAACAAATACTTCCTGGTGAAAGTATGCCCCAAGCGTGGCAAGGCCATCCTATCTCCAGCACCTTCCAGAACCCCATCACATGTGTGCTTTGCCTGCAATGTGAGTTTTTACGTAACAGCTTTAAAAAAAAATTTTTTTTCTTTAAGTCAAAGGCAGCTGTGATCTTCTGGGCATCCATGAGTCCCACCAGAGGGTGGCAGGGGGTCCCTCTCAAGGTGTCCTCCTGGCTGTGGGCACCACCGTCAATGCTGAGAGGCCATCTCTCTGCCCCCACCAGGCTCTTCGGGGGCTCGCTGTTCCCCAGCATGCCCCAAGTCCCCATGCAAAGATCCCCGTATGGGACCACACTGCCCTTTAGGAAGAAACAGGAGCAGGAAGGCCATTATGATTAGAATGGCCCAGACTCTTTCCCCATTTTCATCGGGACATGCTTTGTGGTGGAGTGGACCCACAATTCTGTACCCCCACTCTGAATCCAATTATTTTAACCAAACCAGCAGGTATCGTGTATTTAGATATCAGTGAAGTGTTCAAGAGATCACAGTTAAAGGCTTTAATTAAGCTTTGTGTCACTGGAGAATGTGGGCGGCTCTCTGGAAAACAGCATGGAGGTTCCTCACAAAGTTAACAATAGAGCTACCCTATGACCCAGCAATCCACTACTGGGTATTTACTCTAAAGATACAAACGTAGTGATCCAAAGGGGCACCTGCACCCCAATATTTATAGCAGCAATGTCCACAATAGCCAAACTATGGGAAGAGCCTAGATGTCCATCAACAGATGAATGGATAAAGAAGATGTGGTGTATATCTACAATGGAATGCTATGCAGCCATCAAAAGAAATGAAATCTTGCCATTTGCGACGACGTGGATGGAACTAGAGAGTATTATGCTAAGCAAATAAGTCAATCAGAGAAAGACAATTGTCATATGATCTCACTGAAATGAGGAATTTGAGAAACAAGACAGAAGATCATAGGGGAAGGGAGGGAAAAATGAAACAAGATGAAACCAGAGAGGGAGACAAACCATAAATGGAGACTCTTAACCTCAGGAAACAAACTGAGGGCTACTGGAGGGGAGGGGGGTAGGAGGCTGGGGGATGGATATTGGCGAAGGCATGTGCTATGGTGAGTGCTATGAATTCAGTAAGACTGATGATTCACAGACCTGTATCCCTGAAACCAGTAATACATGACATGTTAATAATAAAAAAAATTTAAAAAAACAAAACAAAACAAAAGAATGTAGGTGGCTGACCACAGGACAGAGGCAGTGACAAGGAACGGAAGATGCGGCCGGCCAAGGATAGGAGTCCCCCCCCCCCAGGGAAGAGAGTGATCTTGCCGCTTCTGGAGGCATGCAAGTAGAGAGATGCAGTACAGGAGAGTCTAGCTCTGAGGAGGAGGGAGAAGGAGGCTGATAAAGTCCCTTCCAACTCAGCCTTGGAGGAAACACTGTTCTGCCTCTGGGCAGCGAGATCCTTCCAGGTTTGAGGCCGGGACCAGCCTGGTGTCCAACCTTACACAAGCGCTGGTAGAAGTGGTACTGAAGAAATCTTCCAGTCTGTAACTAACCGAGTCCTTGGGGTAGAGACCACAAGTCTGGAGGAGACAGCAGAAGCGGGCACATGTGGGAGGTTATTTGCAGAAAACAAATCCAATGGTCCTTCTGGAATGATGTTCTAGTTATCTAGGGAAAATGGCCCTGGGGACGACGGTCACCCCCCCCCCCCCCCCCGCCCGTAGGCAGATGATGGCTTTGCCGCCGAGCATCTTCTGGGCATTCAGATCAGTGCACGACTAGTGGGACAGTGGGGGCTTAGCTCAAAAAACAAAAACAAAACCAGCCACTTCCCGAGGGTCTCAAAGGCTTCGGGGCTGACGGATCTCCCGTGGAAATGCCCCAGCACAGCTGTATGTGGCTGGCGCCTCTAAGACAGGAACTAAGGGTTGCTGAGCACTTTGAACATCTCCCCTGGATTTAGGAGTCACCCCAGTGGCTTGCTGGCTCAATCAGGCTGAAACTCCCAGGGAAGAACCAAACAACGGGCTGGCCCTTATAGGAAAGAGGAGGAGCCTTTCCCAAACAACCCCTTCGCCTTCCTCCTCCAAATTATTCACAGCCCAACAGTGGGGCCGAATACCTCCCTCCTGGCCATGACCTGAAGGAGGAGATGGGCAAGGGGTGGGAGCAGAGGACAGGAGGCAGTCCTCATAGACAGAGCAGCTGCCTCCTGGCTGCCTGGGCCCATTTCAGCCACAAAGGACAGCAGGGACAGGTAACGCACCAAGGGCCCGTCTCCGTGCACCCAGATAAGCCCCAGACACCACGACCTCTCCTGAGGCTGTCCCTCATTCTGCTGCTTCTGACCTCTGAGCCATGGCCCCCCAGGCCAGGTGAGCCATGGTGGGGGAGTAAGGGACGTCTGTGAAAGGTGCGGAGGCCTCCGGAAGGGTCCCCCAGCCCCAAAGCCAGCTATTGACCGCAGAAGCATCTCCTCATCCCAGTCCTCTCCACGATGGGAGGGAGAGGGAGGCACGGATGGAGCCCCAACTAACACATTTGCTCATCCAAATGCCTCACACCATACAGCTTTTCCTTTCATCTCACCAGAAGAAGCCTTAAATAAAAGGGATGGAGAACAAAGGCGGCTTAATTTTATATGCTTGGTCAGCCCAACAGCCTCATCAATAGCTCATTTTCCAGGTGAGGATACCAAAGTCCTGGGCAGAGCCCACAGGGCCCCTGTTCAGCTCCAGCTCTGAATCCTGGCACAGTCCTTGGCTCCCAGCTGCAAATGGTGGGGCTCAGCCCTTCCCCCCTGGACCTCCCCATGACTCGGGGGGGCTTTGAACCCAGAACAGAACTATTTAAGGCACGGGCTGAGCTGGACGGGGGTTGTTTTGACAATGGTACCCCTCAGGTAAAGTCTTTGGAAATGTTTCTTTTTTCTTGCCCCAAAATGAGGGGGTTTGGGAACCAGACAGGTTCCTTGTACAAGGAGAAGGGGGGCCACATGTTGAACGCCCCACATTTCTTGGCCCTGATGCTTCTGGCTGCTTTGGATTTGGCTAATTCCCTGGGCGCCCTCTGTAATTCCACAGTAATGTGGCTTTAATTGTCCCCAAAGCGGCCCATTCTTTCTTTATTGTGCAGTAAATTTCCCTCCAGAGTTCGGATTTCATCCGCCTGCCCCAAGCCAGGGAGCCAGGAGACAGGCCGGCCTCGGGGGACAAGGACCGCTGTCCTCACGGTTGCCTCTCGTGTCCAGGTCCGGCAGCCCTCCTCTGCCCCTCCCCCCACACCCAGGCCTGCACTGGGACCCGAGATGGCTGGGCGGCAGGCTGACAAGACCCCCGGGGATGGGAGTGCACAGTGGGCAGGAGGCAGGGACACTAGTCTGTGGTTCTGTCTGGAAAACCAATTAACTTCACAAATGCAAACAAGCTGTGATCCCGGGATTCATTCGGGCTGCCGTTGGGGCGAGGGGCGAGGTCTCACGTCTGCTTCCCCCGCAAACGCCACCGAGGCAGGAGGGAGGTGCTGAGACGGGGTTCAGGGGTCTCTCTGCATGGTGCACCTGTGCAATCGGCTGGGCCCACAGCCCTGCCCCTGGCTGCTCTGCCTGTCGGTAAGGGGAGCAGGAATTATGAGCACTGTCTTATCAGATGAGATAAAGCCCATAAAACACGGTGAAGACCGTGAGCCTCGAGCTGGGTGCCGGCGTTCAGATGCCACCTGTCACACCAGCACGGTGTACTTGACCTTGAGTGTGCACGTGAACCTCTCCGTGCCTCGGTTCCCCTCTCTGGAAATGGGGCCATAACGATGTCCGTCTGTTACTGCGGCGAATGCAGGACCAGTGACCAGAGTCACAAGCATCATTCAGACACCACTGGTGAAGGCGTGTGTGGGAAACCGGCTGCGTGCAGGAGACACAAGGTCAGCCACGAGCCATGCCCTGCCTGGGTCCCTCACAGGGACACAGATACGAATGCAGACAGCAACGCCGCAGCACACTCCCCCAGGAGAATATCACAAACGGGGTCACCGCAGGGGCGACCCTGGGCCTCCTGAGACTCAGGCCCTGGGGAAGCACGCCCAGTGCATCTCGAAGGCCCTCTTAGACCCTCCCAGCCCTGGCTGGCCCCGTGTGGTTTGTGCCCAGGGTTTGACGCGACTCTCACTGCGACGATTTTCTCAGAAGGGCACTCCCTACAGCAGAAGCAAGAACGATGCAGAAAGAAAGACATCTCCAGGGGGCCAGAGTGATGGTCACCAGTTTTCTCCACTTTGAGCGAAGCTACTCGCCCCCGATACCCCGTCCCCGGATTCTCGTTCGTCTTCGTTATGTGGAGTGTCCAACACAGCAAGAAGAGAGAACTGAGGCAGAAGACAGGACATAGGCAAGGTGAGGGCCTGGGTAGCGAGCAGTGTCAGGGCCTCCCCAGAGCGGGGCTTTAGGTCTGTGTCTCCTTCATGGCCATGACCTTCTCCTCTCCCCTCTACTCTGCCCAGCACAGTCCACCTTTCTGGGCAAGTCACACCACAGGAAAGAGGGACACCACATAAACTCGTGGCCACGCCTCACGGCTCACCACTCACCGCTCAGAGATCCCTTCCCGGGGGAGCCTGCCTGGCCCAACTCCCCAGCACCGCAAGCTCAAGGCCGGCCCTCCCCCGGCCCTACTGCGGCCGCAGCGCACCTGGCTTCCCGCGCGCATGCGCTGTGCGCGTGGACTTGCGTCCGTCCTGGCATCTTACTGCGAACGCAGACCTCGAACCTGCGCTCACACGTGTCCCCGCCGTGCAGAACGGAAGCTCCCGGAGGGCAGGAATTTATTTTTGTGTGTCTTTGGTTCCCTGCTGTAACCTCCGGGGCCTAGGACACAGAGCTTGGGTACGTAGCCGGGCTCCAGGAACATCTGCCAAGAGCTGTCCACCCGGTGTCCCTCGGCCTGCACGAGTCCCCGGGTCAAGCACCCCCGCCCTTTTTAAACCCCGGCCCCCACCACTGCCCACCTCACCTCCACACCTCCGCAGTCTGTGGCCTCACAGCCTCCTTCTCAGAGACAAGAGCTCTGCCATCCTGGTGCTCCCACCTTGAAGCCACTGTCACGCGGCCACCCCCTTCCTCAGCTGCAGAGCTGCCCCCCCCCCGCGGGGTTATGACCTCACCCCTGTGCCTCTTCAAGAGGCCCACGGTCATCCATGTCCCTCTCCTCAGATACCCAGCCTCTCCCTTGTGTCCCATTTCGTCCCCTCACCTACTGGCAGGGACCCCCTCTTTAAAAAACAAAACAAAACAAAAAAAAACCCATCCAGCCCTCACCTCCCTACAGCCTCCAGCTCTCCCAGCCTTCCCGGCTCAGCCCCCCAGGGCCTCCCCTCCAGCTCACCTGGGGCTGCCCTCCCTCCGCCTGTTTTGTCCCTCCGTCCCATCAGAGCAACGTGCTAAGGCCACCCACAGCCGCGCCCCCAGAACCCCACCAATGTCCATAGTGCACCAGGCCTGGTTCTCCTCCTCTGGCCCCGTCTCCCCTCCAGGCCTGCAGTAACCGAAGCTGAGGTTTTGGGCTCTGAGCTCCCCCGACACTGCTCCCTGCCTCTGTCCACGCAATGACCCCCACTTGTACGCTGACCCAGAGCACACAGAGCCCACAAGGCTCTCCCAGCCTGCGTGCTAACCCGTGAAAGCATGTTGGCTCCAACTCCCCAGCGGGGCTGCACTTAACCCGTAACCACCCACGGCGGGTCATAGGATGGGGGTAATGGGTTCTGGGGCAGCATTAAAAAAAATAATAATAATAAGGGGGGGTAGTTTAGGGAATCAGGGTGAGTCACACATAGCAAGGGCGCATTCGACTTGGACAGATGGAAGGACAGAAGACGCAGAGACAGACGTCCTAGGTCATGATTCCTAATGGGAAATGTATTTCTACTGTGTGTCATGGCCCAACAGCTTGACTTAGATTCCACTGACAGCAGGTATGGTTAGCGCTGAGGACAAGGGCCGTGTTTCCCTTCTTTCCCACCTCCCTCACTGGACGCAGAAACGTGCTGGGCTCGCAGGAGGCTCCTGGCCAACATGGAGACAGCGGATGGGCCAAGCGTCCAGCAGAGTGACCGAGTTAGCGGGAAACTGGAGCCCCGAGGGGCGGCATGGGCCGTCTCGCCCAGAACCAAAATCCGGGAGGTCCTAGCACTTTCTCTGCCTGGACCCCGCCGGGGGAGGCCAAGCCTGACCCTGAAGCCAGGATTTGGGGGACACTGGTCTTCCTCAGTGAGCCGCCTCAGGGACACTGATACCTGTGGGGGGCAGGTGCCAGGTCTGAGACCTTGGGGCTGCCCCTTGGGGCCTCCCCACCACATCCTCCTTCAACCCAGTTCCTGCCCACATAAAATCCTGCCCTACACGCCTTCCTCGGCTCCCATGCCACCACTCGACCCACGGGTCCCAAGTGTCTCCACCTCATGCCTCGTCCAATCAGAAACGTGTCCTCGCTCCACGGAGCTCAAAGGACACACCCAGGCTCCTCGGCTTGGTATTCGAGGCTCCTTCTCTGCAACACTCACGTCAAGCCCCAGCACACTCAGGTGCACCTGGGGGACCGGAGCCCTGAACTCGTCTGCCACGTGGGGGTCCAGCCAGGGGCTCAGCCCTAGAGGGCTCCTAGCCAACCCTCAGGACCCTCTTGAAGTCTCCCTCTTCAACCCGTGGGTCCCCAGTTCCGTCTCCGCCCACCCTCCCCTCCCGCCACCCTGTCCCCACAAAGCTCTGACAGCCCAGCCCCCTGCCCCCCCACCCAGGCCTGGCACCTAACACAGCTGCCTTGTCTTGTGCGTGCCGCTCCTGACCGCATCTTATCTCCTTGTGTCTTTAGCAGCTCCGTCTTCCCGGGGCAGCACCCAGCGTCCAGCTGTCAGTACGGCAGTGTGCACGTTCAATAAGTCAGTGTGGACAGACTGACTGACGGGGAGGGGATACCAGAGCCCAGGTGGAAGCCGGGGGTCCGTCTGGCCTCTGTCTCCTGCAGGGGCAGGGGCTTTGGTGACAATGTGAGGAGAGACGGGGACAGACCAGGGTCACGGACGCTGGGCATCAAGCCTCTGGGAAGCAGCACATGTTCTGGTCTTCTGCCCACGGCGGCTCTCAGAGGAGCTTCTGCAGAGAGCAGAGCTCAAGACCGCGGCAGACACACACGCCCGGGCCCAGACAGAGGCCCCGCCACTCGTCTCTGCCGCCCGGTTACCAGATCTACTAGAGCTTCCTCGGCCTGGGGCGATATCTCACCACTAAAATTTATGCAAATGAAATAATGAGCAATTTGGGGAAAGGAATGAAACGCTGACCAGGATCCAAACCACCCCAGACACCCGCCTGCAGGGGTTTTCAAGTTGAGCAATCATTTTAAAGACAACTGAAAGTCCCTCGCTGGGGGGAAAAACAACACACCGGGATTCCCGCAAACCAGGAGGCCCTGTGGCTTCATCCTGGAGGCTGCTGGCCTCAGCACTGGGGAGCAGGGGAGGCCGGGCTGGGGAGGGCTCGGGGAGCCTGCCCCGCTGCTCACTGGTCCCCATGGCTGGACTATTGGGACTGCAGTGGGGCCCATCCTGAGCAAACTACAGGGACCCATGCAGCCTTTGGCCTGGGACATTCTGAAACGCCCCTCATTCCTGGAATCAGACATGGGGAAAGTGCCGGTCCAGCCCAGAATGCCCCAAAATGGTCACCAACTCTTACTAGCGGAGACATGGCTGCCCCAGAGATTAGGCATTCTGCGGATTTGTTCATTCATTCACCCACGCAACAAATCCTCATGCCCGCGACATACAGGTTCCGCTCTAGAACACAGCAGGAAACAAATATTCACTCAGCAAACATTCACCATGCTCTAGCTTCCTGTCATAATGGACTGGGGCAGGGCGGGGGGTTGGGGGGGCGTGGAATACAAGGGTGAACAGGAGCCGGGTGCAAGGGGCTGGGGAGAAAAGCGTTCTAGGCAGAGGAGGTGACAGAGGACAAATACAGAACAACACGGGGTGCCCTGGACCCTTGGCCCTTCTTCTGACTCCTGAAGCAGAGAAATGGCCTGAGGAAGGAGCCCCCTTCTTTACATGCTGCTACCGTCCGTGTGTATTCATTTTTGGACACTAAAGAGCTCAGAGCCTCCCTCTTCCCCCCTCCCCCTCCTCACTCACAGGGAGGAGGAGGGCAGTGATGAGCCAGGAAGAAAGGTCAGGGAGGATCTTGGGGCTCCGGTCCCAAAGAACCTTCCAATTCATGCAGGTGCGTGGCAGGACTGGCGGGGTGTGTTGGCCCGAGGGCTCCCAGTCCTCCCTCTCTCTCCACAGCACACATTTTCAGTTTGCAAGACCTGGGGCAGGGGTGGGGGGAGAGGGTTGTCATAGAGACCAATTTCCTTAAAAAAATTTTAAAAAGCGTAATGTCGTAATTTGATCAAGCTGGGGATGGACACATAGGTATCCGTTAGGGTACTCTCCCTTTTTTTTTAAGATTTTATTTACTTTTTTTTCTTCCCACAGAGAGAGACAGGAGGAGAGGGAACAGGGGAAGGGGAGCAGCAGAGGGAGAGGGAGAAGCAGGCTTCCTACGGAACAGGGATCCCACTGTGGGGCTCGATCCCAGGACCTTGGGATCACAACCTGAGCCGAAGGCAGATGCTTAAGGACTGAGCCACCCAGGTGCCCCCGGGTGCCCTCTTTTCTTAACTACTTCAGAATAAAATAAATTTCGGTTTGCTCTAGATTCGTCGAGACTAAAGGACGGGATGGGGGTGGCAGTGAGCGCAGGCGCTGCTGACCCCAGCGGCTGGCCTGGTGCTAGATAACTTCCCGTCCACTTCTTGCAGAAGAAGCTGCCCCTTCTGCAGTCCATGACAGCTTCCCCTCAGCGGGGACAGAGTCTAGGAAGATTCCAGAAAGTGCATGGGTCTGAGCACCAGGAAGGCATGAGGGAAGGAGCTCAGAGCCGGCAGGATGGCAGGTGGGCGTGACGCATGCCCGTGTACATGCTGGCGTGGGGCTCCGACACACATGCCCTTGGCTGGGAGTGTTCCCCCTTCACTCTGGGGATGGGCTGGGCTCAGGGATGCTCAGTCACGATCGGTTGGCGGGGTGGCCTCCCTGCCCCTAGACGGGGGACTGATTCATCTGATTAACAGCTCCAACGTGAGGACCCGATGAGTAGTTTCTAAAAGCTCCCCAGGTAATTCTGACCTATCGGGAGTGAGACGCTGTACTAGACCCAAGGGGCACAAAGCAGGCTTGCGAATGTCCTACTCTAGCCAAGGTGGTGGGCGTGGTCGGGGGGGCCCCTGCTAGAGGGGAGGGATCTTGGGGTGTGCACTGGGAAGAAGGGTTCAAAGCAAGGGAGGGATGCAGAGGAGTTTCCTAGAAGCCCAAAGGGGAGGGCATTCCAGGTACACGGAACAGCAAGACCGGAGGTGGGAACACATGATGTTCCTGAAAGCACATGGTTCGCCAGTGGACAAAGGGAGGGAAAAAACGAGCCCAAGGTGAGCATGAGGGGTTGGGGGAGAGAAGGAAGCCGTGACGGAGGCCATGGGCAGATGACGAGGGGCTGGGGTGCATGCTATAGAGAAACCAGCCTCACCAAGACTGAAGTGATGGGCTTGGGTTTCTACTCGGAGAATTCGGATGGAGGCTGAGACAGCCATCCATTCATCAAAAAGGAATCAGGGACACCTTAGGGCCAAAATAGAGACAAATATAATAGACTCCTACCCTCAAGGAGGCCCAGCTCTGGTGCAGGAGAGGCCAAGATGGACCATTAAAAAATGGAGTCGTACATTCATTCGTTCTTCACTCATTCATTCAGCAGATATCAGTCGAAAGCCTAAGTGCTGGACACAGGGGATTCGGCGGTGAACAGACAGACAAAGTCCTTGTCACTAGTGACTGAGGACAGAGGAGCAACAGGGCACATAGGGAAATCGTACGGCTTGTGAGAAGATAAGTACGGTGAAGAAAAATCAGGCAGGAAAGGAGGGCAGGGTGTGCTGGGTGTCAGGGAGGAGCACTGTGATCTTAAACGGTGGTCACGGAGGCCTCATCAAGCAGGTGGCATGTGAGTCAAGACTTTAAGGAAGTTACAGTGTAAACCATGCAGATACATAGGGGAAGAAAGCGTTTCAGAAGAAGAAACAGCCAGTGCAAAGGCCCTGAGGCAGAGTGTGCATGTTTGGTTAAGGAATAGCAAGAGGCCATAATTAGAAGACACACAGTAATTAGGGCTGGGACAGATGAGGAGGACTTAACCAGGCCCCAAGCAAAGGCAGGACAGTGAAAACTGCCTGGGGCATGTAAGCCTAGCCTCAGTATTAATGAGCAAATAAAGAGTCCAAGACACTAAGATAATCAGGATACATTGCTTAAGAACAACCATCATGCCACAAGACCCTGCAAACTTGAGGGGGCAGGTGGTGGTACAGAGCCTGGGGGCCATTCAGGCATGGGCCAGGGGCCTGAAGCAGGGTGGGACAATGGGAACAGAGGAGGAGGCACACCGGGGGAACCAGGCAGGGAGACCTAGGGTTGTATGCCAGTGCATTGAAGAAGGGGGAGGCATCTGGGATGACCCTGAGGTCCTTAGGGTCCAAGAGACTTCACGGACCAAAGGAGAAACCCAGAATGGGGCCAGGTCTGGGGTGGAGGGCGGATGGATTCAGCCCCGGCTGGCTGAGTTTGAGGGCCAGCCAGTAAGAGGGAGCTGGCCACCCCTGCTGTGGCTGTGGGGGACAGAGAGGTCTCAAAATGGGTTTGGAAACTCCTGGACGACAGGCACTTAAGCATGCACCTGCTCTCTGATCACCTCCCTCAGCACCTAGGAAAGGGGGGGAAGGGGAGGGAGTGCAAGCAGCTATGAGCAAAACACGGGTCTCCCTGCCACCTCCCTTAGTCTTCAGGGCTGCCTCCCATCTTAGAGCCAAGAGAATAGGCGCACGTGTTATCTGGGAGGAAATCCACAGCTGTCTTGATCCAAAGGCTCTGCCCTTCCCACCGCACCCCCTTCCTCCCAGAGGCTTAAGAAATCCAAACTTGCTTCCTTTTAACATAGGCACACACCTTAGACTTAAAATCTTCGATGTGATAGGATTCACTAGGATTCACGTGATGCTGGGGCTGGAGGCACCGCTTCCTCCCAGAGAGGAAAAAATCCATTGGGGGAATAAACGTAACTCCAGAGTAGCCGCAATCAGACCGGAGGGCCTGAGACCTGGCCGGGTGTTCCTTCCAGGCATCAGGTGGCCCTGGGACTCCACCTCCATTCCCACAGCTCCTCCCTCAGCAGGGAAGGACAGGCTCTCCAGGGGAGCCTTCCAAGAAAAGGGCCTTTCAACAGAGGTCCAGGGAGACTGGACTCCTGGCCGGGGTGGGAGTTGAAAAAGAATAAGCACCAGGCTGGGGAGCCCTACCCCCCCACCCCGCCTCCCTCCAACAGGCTCCCTGGGTCCTGGGCTGATGGCCAGGAGCATCACATTCATGTTCTGTTCCTCAACACCCTCCCACTTTGCTGGTGAACCTCAGGAACCGTTCTGGAGAGGGCCAGTCGGATCAGGAGCTCCTGCTCCTGGACCACAGGGGTCAAGATGGCCTGGGACACCTGTAGACAAACCTGAACTTCCTCTTCTGAGTCCCAGGATCAACTCCACCCCAATCCACCCATGTCTTACTCATCAATAAAATCCCTTTGTTTCTCAGGAGACTTTCCACCAGGGCCAGGCTGCAGGCAGTCTGGGGCACTGGAACAGCCCTCCCCACCCCCCGTGAGCCCACAGTGGTTTTTATAGGGTCAGAAATGCCCAGGAAAGGCTGAGCACAGCCAGGGGAGTCAGGCGACTGAGTCTGGTGCCTTCTCTTCTGCATCTGAGCCCCCAACTCTTAGCATCCGTCTCTAAAAACAACAACAACAACAAAAATCCATCTCTAATATCCGTCTCTGTGGCCTGCACCAGGCTCCCCTGGGTGACAAACTGAGGACAAAGAAACCACCACTCTCGCCCTTTACCACTGGCCCGTGTCCCCAAGCAAGCAGCACCAAGTTCCAGAGCCCCACCAGTGCCAGAGAAGGACAACATCACGGGTGGCTTCCTGCGTGCCTTGTGTTCCCAAAAGCAAGCCACCAAGTTCTGGTGGCATTCCCTCCCATGGAGACCCCAGATGTGCCCACTTCTCTCCACCGTGTTTACACCCACCCCTCCACTGTGCACACCTGGGAATTCCCACAGCCCTTCCCCCGCCTGCAGCAGGGCAGCCCCGGGTGATCATGGGAAAACACGAGCAGGATCACATGAGGTCTACACACCGACCCCAGCTTTCCTTTACCCTTGCAGGAAAACCCCAATGCCTTCTATGTCCCCACCCCTACCCCCGCCATCCAGCCCCTGCCCACTGTCTAGCCTCCCTCCTCCCACGTGCTCCACCCCACACCACTCAGGCAGGGGCCAGAACCTTCTGGAGAAACTCAGGCCATGCACAGCCTGCCTCACAGCCCCACCCCTCAGTCCTTCGCTCAAACACAAGCTTCCTGCAGCTCCTGTCTGTGGCACCCCGACAGCATGACACCCCTCGAGGCCACGACTCTCCAGTGTGCTCACATGTCCGCCCTTGCCTCCCACGGCTCCTGGCAGGTCCCCTCAGACCACAGGCCTGCCCCCATAGCTCGGGCACTGAGCCAGGCAGACCAGCGTGACCTGGTCTGAGGGTCTGCATCCCCTCATGTGCCCAGCACATTCCATACCCCTCACTTTCCCCTTGCAAACCAAGAGTCAGGATCCACCGTCTCCTCCCCTGACCGCCCATATGCCCTTTACCTTTACAACACCCATTTCCCTAGATCTTATTAAATTCCTTAAATGCTATCTCTTGTTCTCCAATCCTTTGGGATGGGTTTCCCTTGCATCCACCCCATTCTGCAGCCATCCATTCATCCGGGCTCTGCTCCGGGGTCCGGCTGCCTGGGGGTGACTCCTGGCCTTGCCCCTTGGCTGCTGGACCATCTCTGGTGAGTGACTTGGACTCCCGGAGCTTTGGGTTTCCCATGTATAAAGCAGACGTGACACCCAGCTCTGTGACTTTCCATCAGACAGTGTGATAACAAGCCCAGCACCCCATAGGATGGTAAGAATTCCCAGGAGTATAGGGGAGACACACACACACACACACACACACATACCTACAAACGACATGCGCCAGGCCATCCTAACTCATACAGCCCTCACATCACCCCTGTGAAGCAGTATCCCCATTCTACAGATGAGGACAAGGCACAGTAAAGTTATGTCATCTATCCGCATGTCACAGGAGAGCTGGAGTCAGGGATCAAGTCTGTGTGGTCAGGTCCTGGGTCTGAGAGCTCCACCACCGGCTCTGCTATAGCAGAGATGACTGGAACAAGCACTGAGAGGCAGGCTCCTTTGACCCCCACCGCCACCCCCCAGCATGGACGGCTGTTAGGGGCACAAAGCAGGTAGACGTTCAGTAATGAAATGATGATCTGTGCACAGCAGGCCTCTGGGATTTGCACCGCAATGTCCGGCCACTGCCTGGTCACCAGTGGGCTCCTCCTCCTCGTCACTATCACGGTCGGCCTCATCATCAGGAAAGAAAGCACGGCTGAGCGTGGTCTGAGTGTGGCCTGGGGCCCATGTGACGCCCCACACAAGGTGTGGCCGTGGATCTCTTGGAAGTCTGGGCAGACCACCCAGCAGGCTTCCCACCCACAAGCTCCCTCTGGGTTCAGGAAGTGGGATCCGGAGAAGCTGGAGGGAGGAGAGCACAGGAGTCTATGTCTGTCCGACCACTGTCATGGCAATAGCCCTTACAGGGGGAGTGGGGAAGGGGCGTCCCTCCCCTGCTGGAGCTCCGCGTCCTCACCGCGTTTCCACCCTGAATTCCCCACCTCAGGAAGGAAAAAGCAAGGATTGTGCCCGGCACACCCAATTATGGAAGAAAAGCGTCTAGAAGTCAAACAACATGAGTCAGCAGAGCGGGGTTGCTGATTTTTAAGAAAAACGGATGTGATTATGAGACGCCGTGGAACTGAGGGACCTGGGCTGACACTGACCCGCCTTTCCTGGGTATCGGGATGTGGCAGGGCCAGGGGGAGGGGAACAAGCCTCATGCTGCTCACAGTTTCAGAAGCTTCCTGAAGAAAAGCTTTAAAAATAATACAGATGGTTCACCCTTACCAGGGAGGAAAGGGATCATTAAGTACATTCAAAGACTTGGTACGACAATGTGAATGATCCCTTGCTTTTTGGATGGTGCTGTTCTGTTCCAAAACCTCCCGAAGTCTTAAAAGTACAGCGTGAGCCACAAGAGTCAAAACAGTGTGAGCTGGCATACAGGAATAGAGAGAAAACTTGATCAAACGGAAAGTCTAAAACAAGACCTGTTTGTATCATGCAATGTGTGAGGGGGAACTAGGAAGGAAAGGACAGTTGGGTAGGAAGCAGCACTGAGACAACTGGTCTACCATTCACGGACTAGGATAGTTTTCCTCTACGCTTATCGCTATTTTTATATTTCAGACAGATGAGAAGTTTACGTGTAAAAAAAAATGTACCTGCAGAAATTACTGGAAGAAAAAGGAAGTCAAGAGTTCTATCATCTTGAGCTCGCTGACACACCGAAAGCAAAAATCTAGAACACACCTATATGACCACAAGACAACTGTAAACATCCTATGTCAAAAGCATCACAGATCTTAAAATTTCACTAACAATAAAATCAATTAACCTGAGAGAATTATCTGTAAGACAAGAGATGGACCAAAAGTTACAATCTTTACCATATAAAGAGTTCATTCAGAAAAAAGATGACCCTTTACTAGAGAAATGTATGAATGGCCCCAGGAGGTAATTCACAAAATAGACATTTAGGAATCAGGATCAACCTCTCTTACTGGTTTTGAGAGACCTACAAATTAAAACAATCGAATGCCACTTTTCGTCTTCCAGGTTGGCTGGGATTTTTTCAGAGGAATTTGTGCCCAGAACACATGAGGAAGTAGGGACTGTAAACTGGGGTAATTCTAGGGAGAGTGGGCACACAGCGTGGATCAAAGGTCTTAAGCCTGTGCCCGCTCTCTGACCTAGCAATTCCGCAGCCAGGAATCCACCCTAAGGGAACACTGAGAACGGCACAGAGGTCAATCCAGAAGGATGGTCCCTACAGCAAAGCTTAGAGGGAAGCAGGCCAAGTGTCCAAATTTAAACGCCTGATTAACAAATCGGGCCAAATCATGCCACTGATCCAGCACTACACAGCCAGGCAAAACTACAGGGTAAAAGGCTATCCAGTAATGTGCGAAACAACAACACTGCATTCGTAAGAAGCATGAAGACAGCATGGGGAAACACACAGACCCACGTCTTTGCACACATACACACACACACGTGCACTTGGACAAAAACCCAACGAGGCGACAGATCCCCTTGGGGTCAGCACAGTTGCCCAGGGCTGGTTACCAGCCACTGACATTTTTACTTATTTAGTCACTTTTGTTCCTTGTCTATGTCTCATAGCTTTTTTTTTTTTTTTTAAACAATTAACAGGTATAGCCTCATAATACGGAAAACAAGACTGTAGAAAAGCTCAATCAGAAACAAGAGCCCAGGGGCGCCTGGGTGGCTCAGCAGGTTAAGCCGCTGCCTTCGGCTCAGGTTGTGATCTCAGGGTCCTGGGATCGAGTCCCGCATCGGGCTCTCTGCTCGGCGGGGAGCCTGCTTCCTTCCTCTCTCTCTGCCTGTCTCTCTGCCTACTTGTGATCTCTCTCTGTCAAATAAATAAATAAAATCTTTAAAAAAAAAAAAAAAAAGAAAGAAAGAAACAAGAGCCCACAACCGGGAGGCTGGGGTTATGACCTGAGAACGCAAGCACTGCTTGGTGTGGGAGGCCCCCCCTAGACCCCTTCACTTGTGTCGGTCAAGCTTCACAGCACCCCCATACCTGCTCAGGGATGTCCCTGGGAAGCAAAAGACATTGCCCCCAATCAAAGATTCTCATCCAAATCACCATTTGCTAGCTACAAACTGAAATTAAAGGGACCTTGGGGTATGGGACGGGGGAGTGTTGCTGCTGAAAAAAAGGTCACTGTCAAAGTAACTCTCTAGAATCCCAAAGGTCCCTTTAATTTCAGTTTGTAGCTAGCAAATGGTGATTTGGATGAGAATCTTTGATTGGGGGCAATGTCTTTTGCTTCCCAGGGACATCCCTGAGCAGGTATGGGGGTGCTGAAAAAAAGGTCACTGTCAAAGTAACTCTCTAGAATCCCAAACGCCTCCAGGCTGAGAAAGACAGGGCCCCCCTGGGCCATACGGGGTCGAGTTCCAGCTTTCCCACATCAGGAGGAGCAATGACCAACTGCAGGCCATCAAGGCAGGGGTGACGGGAGGCGATGAGAGATCTGGAGAGGAGGAGGGGACAGGTGGAAAGGGAGGTGCTCTGTGGTGTCCCCAGAGAAATGCGTGACTGGCCAGCGCCGCCAACCCCGGGCTGGGCCTCGGTGTGGCTGACCATGTGCTGCTGACCACACCCCTCGGAGGGGGTAGGGAGGGTGCATGGGCACAAGAAGGGGTCAGGGGAGGTGGGCAGGGTCTCTGCAGAGCAAGCACAGGTGATCCCCTTACCAGGAAAGCACAAACAAGCCCCGAGGTCCCAGGACAGAAAAATGAGCACCTGAACAGAGTCGGGGGCACTGACAGAGGGAGCAGGTTCAGAGAGGCGGGATTCGCAGAGTAGCTGGGGGAGGACCTCAACACTGCAAAGGCACGTTTCCAGATCCTCTGCATCAGAAGGAAGGATTGATCACTCCTGACCCAGCGAGGGGAGGGAGTGGCTGGGGACGTGGGACTTCAAGGGGAAACACAAAGCCATTGGGGAGCTTGGAGCAGAATGGAAATGGCCTCTAGGAAAAGGAGAAAAGTGTCCTTCAGGAGGACACTGGACTTTCATCACCAGTGGGTCACTAACAAGCTGGTTCAGCCTGTGAGCAGCTCATCCCCCGTGGGAATTCTAATTACGCCCTCCAGCTCTCTGTCCACTGTGTCCATCTGGACCGCTTGCCGCCCCGCCCGGGAGGCTGGACTGATGCAGGGCCGGCCTCCTTCCTGGTGGGGCCACGTGGGGGACGGCCTGGTGGCTTCATCCTCAGGGTCCCCGGACATCCCATTCCTCGGGGCTCAGGATGGTTCCCCTGCGAGAGGCAGAGATGTCCTTGAAATGCTGAGGTCAAACCAAACCTGAGCTTGATCCTCGCTAAGGAGTCTTAACTCAGGGGGAAATGGGGATATTTTTAAGCAAAAGGCAAATGAAAGAAGCCAAAGGTTTACACAGAGCCCACAGGTCACCTGGGCAGCCCACAGCTGCTACCGAACAATTCGGGGAGATGTAAACTTAAGGGAACCGCAGCTCCAGACAAAGGCGCTGGGACGAAATGGGCAGGGGCAGGCGGGAAGTCCCGCATGCTGAGTTCTGGGAAATCTCCGTATGAATGAGTCCTAGGGCACTGCCCAGGCTCAAGGCATTCCTCCAAGCACTCTTGAGGACAAACGTCCTAATCAAAACAGACAAAGGATCCGAAGAAACATTTCTCCAGGGAAGATCCGACAAGTGGCTAAGAAGCGCATGCAGAGAGGCTCTACCCCATGACCCCATCAGGGAAAGGCAAAACAGAGCCACCATGAGCTATCCCTGCACACCCACGGGGACGGCTTGGATCAAAAAAGGCAAATGCATGGCATGGGGATGGGGAAAACGCATTCCTCACACAATCCTGGTGGGGACGTAAAACAGTGTGGCCACTCTGGGGAACCGTCGTCAAAAAGCTGAACACGGAATGAGCACGTGACCCAGGAACACCCTTCCTGGGGATCGGTCCACCCCCCAAGAACTGAGAACACACGCCCGCCCAGAACCCACCCACAGATTCACAGGAGCCAAAACAGGGCACCAGCCTAAATGTCCAGCAGGGGATGAACAGATAAATAAAATACGGTATATCCGTGCACGGGACTATTTCTCAGCCGTCAACGGTGGGTGATGGGGGGACACGCGGAGTAGCAACTGGCGAGTATGGGATTTCTTTTGGGGGTGATGCGCGCTGATGCGGAGGATCGTTACACGGCTGGACAGCCTGGAAACCACAGGCCTGTACGCTCTAAATGGCTGACTGATACGACACAGGAATTACAACCTCCACAAAGCCGCTTTCAGAAACAGTTCGCTCAATCCCCACGTCCCTTTGTGGTAGGCGCTGCAGTGAGACCTGGTTTACCGGTGGAGAGAGCAAAGCTCAGAGAATATTCCTCTGGTCACTTGGAAAAGGCCAGAGATAGGATGTGGGCCAGGCTCTAAGGCATCACTGGAAATGGCTTGCAGCCTGAGCTAAGACACCTGTCTCTCTTCCTTGCAACATGCAAGGGACAAAGAGGCACAGACCCCACCCATCTCAGGGAGGACAGTGGACCCTGTCCCCAACCTCAAATGTTGGGGCATCAAGGGTGGCTACAAGGCTTTAGGAGGAAATGGCTGACCCCGCTGGGCACAGCCCAAAGTCTGGCCGGTGGCTCTCTCCGTCCTCATGCTCCAGAAACGCCCAGGCCTGATTCCTGGCCTCCGCAGCCGCTGTTCCACCCTCGTGGCCGGCCTTCCCTTTGGGGCACAACATCCTCGCCACGTTCCCCAAGGCAGCGCGGCATGGCCCCTGTCCAGGCTCCCCGCGACAGTCAGTGCTGTGTTCTCTCCGCCTCCCTGCCCTGTCTCGGCTTTCTCTCTATTCACGCACTGTTCCCTTAGATGCTGCATTTTTTCCTATAACATCATGTCTGATCCAGACTTTCCTAAAAGCACCCTTTGAGGTCATGCAGCTTCCCCCGGTGTCACTCCCGGTCCACCCAGCCCAGCGAAAGTGGGGGATGGCGAGGGGGTAGGGGAGTGGGGGGGAGGGGTGTGTGCCTCCCAGCCCCTCCCCCATGCCCCATTCAGGGAGCCACAATGCACATTTTCATATCAAATGCCTCCTCTTGTACCTCGGCCACAAATCCTTCCTGAAAGCAGACAAGAGATCCTCGATTAAGGAGAAAATGAACAGGCTGTCTCTGCCCCCCACCAAAATTTTTATATCCCGCACTCAGTATGTCAACATACCAGAATGTTCTCCCACCTTCCACTGGTTGTCTGCCTTCGGAATAATACGCCCTTACCACCTCTTCTGCGGAGGATGGTGGGTTTTTTCCACAGGCCTGTGAGAGGGCCGTCCCCAAGTGATGCAGGTTAAGACTCTGTCAAGAGGCCACTGGGAGCTGACCTTCTGGGACCTTCTAAAGGGAAATGACAACGACTTGCATGGGAGTGTTTTCTGGTCCTCATCTTCCTCAGCTCCACAGAGGGGCAGGAATTTCAGCTTTGGAAATAAAACAGAGGGCCAGTCAGGGAGCTGGGGGGGCGGAGAGAGAGGGAGGCAGGGGAGTGGGGGGGGGGGCTCAGGAGGAAGTCTCCCTCCATCATGGTGCTCCCTTCAAGGGTGTGCACAGCCAGACAGCTCGCAGAAACTCCAGCCATCATCCAGCTTGACCTCCGGGAGCGAAAGATGGGGCGTGCAGGTCCAGTGAAAGGGAGGCCACACAGCTAGTCGGGGGGGGGCACCCCGAGGCTGCTTCCCGACCCCGCGGGAGCTCTGCCCCCGCCCATGGGAGCACCTGCTCCAGCACTCAGCGTCCTGCAACAGTCGCCTGCGTGGACGAGGCTCTAAAGGCCCACAGCCTCTCCAACAACAATAGAGCCCTCGTCGACACCGAGAGCCGATGGGCTCGGTTAAACCCAATAAGATGATGAGACCCACAGATGTCTCTCCCGGGAATGCTCTGACTCTCGGAAGCTTCTCCGATCTGCCCCCGGAGAAAGGAACACAGAGAGCTGGAAGACAAGGGCCACCCAGCCTGTCCTCGGAGTCTCCACCCCCATCAGCTCATGTTTGATTCGTTTGAGAGCAAGAGTCTCAGACGGGTCACAGACCGGGGCAGGAGGTCCCCTTCCTCCCTGTGAGCCGGCAGCCCCCCTCCCGGCCGGGCACCCGGGGGCGCCGGGAGCAGCCAGCCTCCCGCGAGGCTGCCCGGGGCCTCCAGAGGCCTCCCTGCCACGGCTCTGGAGGCTGTGGCCGCGGGAAATGTCTGAGCCATGTGTCACCACCCCTGGGGGAAAGATGAGTCAGTGCGCAGACCTCATTCACTCCTGCCTGCCTTCTTTCCTTCGGAGGCCTCCTGATTGTGTTTGCGAAGCTGGTTTTTCAATTAAGTCTGGCACACTCGGGTCGGGGCATTTATGGCACTGATCAAACCCTTCTCCAGACTGCAGCCGGGATCTGTCCAGCTCCAGCCCCTCTGGGGCCAGGGACACTGCTTCGGCAGCCACACAGCTCTGCGGGGGAAACCATTCGCGGGTCTCCAGGATGCCTGGGGCCACGGGCCAAAGCTGAAGCCAACACGGGGGTCTTGGGAGAGCCCCATGGAGCGACCTCCAGTTCCCCCAGTCCCCTCCCAAACTCAAAAGGTCTTCCCCAAAGTCTTGAACTTCCTGATTTGGTCTCAATGCACCCCTTGGTCCTCCCCATGAATGCACTCCAGGTCAATTTCTTCATTCTCTCCCTAGCATGGGCCCCTCCCGTGGGCCAGGGTTCCCATCATGAAGCAGTTCAGGCCGGAAGAGGGGACAGCTGCCCAGCACACCCAAGGAGCGAGGAGCGAGGCGTGGGAGGCTGGGGGATGCCTTCCCTAACACCCAGGCCCCGAGCACCAGCTCCCTGTGGCACGCCCACCACATCCCTGTGGAAGGATGCCCCGAGCATCTCACATGGACCGCCCAATCTGTCAGCTTCTAGAAATACTGAGACTGCCCTCGGCGGTTCAGAGTCTGAAGAAGGAGATGGACGCAGACACGAGCGAATATAGATAGCAATGTGACAGATGGTGACAGTCTCTGGACCAGGACCTCTGAGAGACGAGATGAGAGAGGGAGAAGAAGACGTGTTTCTGCACAGCTTTCACTGGAAACGCTGCGGCTCTCCTCATCCCCACTTTTCCCTACTTCTCTTTCTTTTCTTTTTTTTTTTAAGATTTTTTATTTATTTATTTGACACAGAGAGAGACAGAGGTCACAAGTAGGCAGAGAAGCAGGCAGAGAGAGGAGGAAGCAGGCTCCCCACTGAGCAGAAAAAAGTCCGATGCGGGGCTTGATCCCAGGACCCCAGGATCATGACCTGAGCCAAACGCAGAGGCTTTAACCCACTGAGCCACCCACGTGCCCCTTTCTTTTTTTTTTAAACTCAACTAATATGTCAATACGTTCTTTTTTGCAAAAAAATCCAACAGCACAGAAACACGCATGGTATGCCCTAAAAGTAACTTTCAACCTGCCCTAAGTAACAGAGTCACTCAGACCTTCCACTAACTAAGCATTTTTTTTTTTAATGGAATTAAAAAGACTGATCCCGTGCTCACCCTATTTTAAATCCTGCTTCCCCCCCTGCCTTCTCTTGTAAGTCAATGAGTAACACACGACACCTTAATAGTGGAATCATGCACGTACCACGTTTCAGCTCCATCAGAACTCACTTTACTGTATTCTACTGGTGGAGGCGGGTTTTTTTTGTTCCTTGCTGCGTGTTACACAGATCTCGCTCCTGCGATTAACTTTTTTGTTTTCTCGTCATCTTTCGTGATATGCCATCTCGTTGTCCCTTTTAATGTCTGTTCAGTATCATTCCACTAAGAAACATGTGTGCTGGCAACTGGAGGCACCTACGTCCAGACGCCAGCCCCCACCCTGGCTCTCGCAGAATGGTCATTTTCACAGGTGGGCTCTTTCAGATGTGGTTGATTCTCCTTATTCACTGTTTTTCTATCCTTTCTTCTCATTGCTGTGTAGTTAACCCACAGCGCTGTGAGTGCTTCAGTAGTTAGAGTCTGTAAAGCCAGAACTACAGTTGGCAAATCCTGAAACGCTGCTCCTAACGGAGATACAGGTCAGGTTCCTGCGAGCTGCTGGTCACATCCTTCTCACAAACCAATCCATGGTTAATGTCATTGTATGGATGGTTCTGTTTAAAGACATCTTATTTGGTGTCTGTGGTTGGTTCGTGAGCACTGGACTCATGGCCGTCATCCCTGTAACTTGTGCCTGAAGGGAGCTTATCTAACACGCATAGTTTCTCCGTAAGGCACCCTGCAGCCTCTTTGTGGTTACGAGGCACCAGACAGCACCGCAGCACCACGCTCAGGGAGGCAGTCGTAAACGGTGAAATCACTAACGGAAAGCACAAAAATTCACAACACGTGGCACCATGTACCCCGCAAAAAGGACACCTGTTTAGACAAAAAGAGCTGAAAGAGAAGGCGGAGCCTTGCCCTGTTTGACCGAAGCTGGGCTCTGCCCACCAGGTGACTCAAATTCTTCCCTGCTGTCCTCAGGCCACGGTGACACAGAAAAGACCATAGAAGTCTTACTCTTGGGGCCACAGATAAATTTTAGCGAGGATGTAGATTTAAAAATATGGAATCCACAGATGATGAGAGTCAAGGGTACTATCCTTATTCCTTGACTCTGCTCTAATTTTTTCTATGGGTCCTGCTGGTTCTCCCTTTACAACGGTATCATCGAAAGGGCAAGATTGACCCAAGTTTGGTATCTGTGAAGGGACAGAGTGGCTCACCCTTGCTCCTGTCCTGACACACTTTGGCTGGGGTACAGTTGCCCGCTCAGCTCCACGGGTGGGGGACAGGCTGATGGCCACAACCAAGGTTCAACCTGGCTTATACCTGTTCATTCAATGGGGACACCTTCTTATATACCCACTGCCTGTTTTCTGGGACTCTGAATAAATGAAAAAAAATGTGATGACTACAATGCCCACCATGTACGGCCCCTCCTCTCTGAAGCAATGATGGACACCTCATAGAACATACTACCTCTGCTAGAATGTACCTTTCCTTCTCTATAGGGCACCCTACCACACACACACACACACACACACACACACACACACCCTGCTTTTAGCACAGTCGTTCTCCAGGATTTGTGGAGTATCTTGAATGTAGTGGATTGAACAGCCCCTGAAAGATATGCCCATGTCTCAATCCCTGGTGCCTGTGAGTGTGACCTTTGCAGGGCACTGCAGGTGTGATTAAAGCTAAAGATCTTGATATAAGGTTTTCCCAGATTTGGGGTAGGCCCTGAATCCAATGACAGGTGTCCTTCTAAGAAAGGGAAAGAGAGAAGATACCCAGTCACACTGTAGGGAGTGCTATGTCAAGATGGAGGTGGAGACTGCGATGATGCGTGTACACGTCAAGGTCACCAGCAGCCACCATCATTTAGGAGTGAGGCATGGACAGGATCTCCCTCAGAGCCTCCAGGAGGAACAACCCTGCTAACACCTTCATTTCAGGCTTCTGGCTTCCTGAACTGTAACAAAATACATTTCTTCTGTTTTGAGCCATCTGGTTCATGGTATTTTGTTACAACAGCTGCAGGAATCTCATTCAGCTGGAGGGAAACAGATGCAGGAGTGGGAGAAGATGGGAAAGGAACTCTGCTCTTCCCACCTCAAGGGGCAGCATCAAAAGGGATTTGGGGTTTTTTCACTGATATAGACACCAAGCTTCTGAGTCAGGGGGCATCCAAAAGGGATGTATTAATTGGCCCTCACCCAAGCATTTCATGAAGCAAAACCAGATCAGGGGATACAAAACAAAAACAAAAACACAGAAGGGAAAAAGAATAACAGACTGGGCAAAAAGAAAGGTACCACATACAACATAGAATCAGTATCCAGAATATATAAAGAACACCAACAAACAAATAAGAAAAAGACAACCTAATAGAACACATACAATAGCTATGAATATGCACGTAACAGAAAAGGAAATGCAGACAGCCAATAACATGAAAAGATGCTCATCCTCACTACTCATCAGGCATATGCTAATTAAAATCACCACGCAAATGCAGATTTAAACAATATGCTCCTTAGACTGGCAAAAAGATACAAGTGTGGAAAAGTCACAAAGATGTGGAAGAGGAAACATGAAACCATGTAACTATCATATGAAAGAGAACATCATATCTTCCCAGAGAATAAGAGATAAAGTGTTCCCAGAAGACAGAGGACAGAGACTTTCACCTCAGGAAGGCTTCCTGGAGGAGGTGGCAGCAGAGTCTTGAAAGACAGAGGGGTGGAATTTGGAGATGGGTCTGAGAACCCCCTCCATAGCACACTAGGCCTGCTCTCTTAAGCACTCTGGGCCAGTCTCCTGTGCCAAGTTCTCAGATTTCAACATATAATGTGAAATTTCTACCTTTCAAGGCAGATCTACCAAGGTGGTGCACTGGGGCTTCTGTGGTTCTGTTATTTGCAGCTAAGAAAGAACTCTGACTGGGGAGCCTGGGTGGCTCAGTGGGTTAAAGCCTCTGCCTTTGGCTCAGGTCGTGATCCCAGGGTCCTGGGATCAAGCCCCGGATCAGGCTCTCTGTTCAGCGGGGAGCCTGCTTCCTCCTCTCTCTCTGCCTGCCTCTCTGCCTACTTGTGATCTCTGTCAAATAAATAAATAAAATCTTTTTTTAAAAAAAAAAGAAAGAAAGAAAGAACCATGACCGGTACAAATTTACTGAATTTTTTTTTTTTTTAATCAAGCCTGTGGTCTCTGATTACCTTTTCCTTGTGAGCCCACGGCCCCTGAGCTGATTTCTCACCACTGGGATCACACCATGTTTGATGAATAAATCAGGGGGATTCAAGCATGTACAACCTACAGCAGGAAGAAAATTGAGGAAACATCCAAAATGGGATCATCAGACCAGGGTCTGGCAAAGTTTTTTATTGTAAAGGACCAAAGAGTAGATATTTGGGGCTTTGCCAGCCATATAGTTTCCCTCACAACAACTTAAATCCAGTGTCACCGTGTGAAAGCAGCCATGGACGGTAAGTAAATTAGTAGATATAGCTGCTTTCTAATAAAACTTTATTTACAAAAAGAGGTGGCAGGCTGGATTGTGCCCATGGACCATAGTTTGCCAACCATCCCCCAGAGGCTAAACATAACAATAAACCAATCCCCAAAGCCACCCCAAACTGTACAGAAGGTGGGACGAGTCCGCCATACCGCGGGCATCCATGTCCGGTTCCCATCTGAAGGAGCCGCACACAAGATCCCGCGTCTCCGTGGTTACACGGGGTTTCCCCGCCCCCACCCCAACTTCCTCTTCTCTCCTATGATCTGGAAATGCACAAATAGGGCCACGGTATCCATGTGTCCGTCCCATTTTTTTTTTAAATAACGCATGAATCACGTTTTATTTGAGCCAATATTTAGGATTTCTTTCAACTAACCGAGATACATAGGATTTCCACTTCAGTCTTTAATTAAGACACAATTAAAACCCATGTGGAAACTACAACCAATACAGACATTGTAAAAATGCCTCAACACACTTCAACATATGGTAACAATAACTATAGCCATTTTGGCACTCGCAGGAGAACTTCTGCCCCACAGTCGTGAAACTCGGGGACTATCCCAAGCAGGAAATGCACGACGGTTCTGCCTGACCTCCCAGTGTAGGTAAGCATCATGCTGGAGTCACATGGTCCTTGGCCCAAATTCCATCTCCTCTGTTACCAAGGTGAGTGACCGCGATGGTCCTTTGAAGCCTTAGTTCCGAAGGTCTGACGTGGGACCAGTTCGGGGCAGATGGGACAAGGAGCTAATCGGCCTGTTAACCTCAAAGCGGGGACCCCAGGAAGGGCTCAATAAAAGCTCAGTGCTAGGACAACGGTGACGATGACAACAGAAAAAAAAAAAACTTGTTTTGAAATGTCAGGGCGCCTGGGCGGCTCAGTGAGTTCAGCTCAGGTCATGATCTCGGGGTCATGAGATCGAGCCCCACGTCTGCTTGCCTCTCCCCTCACCTGTGCACACACATGTGCACTCTCTCCCTCTCCCTCTGAAATAAATAATTAAAATCTTAAAAAAAAAAAAAAAAGTCAGTGACCACACAGCAACAGGTGATGGGGACCAGGTCCGCAGCCTTTAGGGTCCTCAGCTCTGCGTTCACTGCGGGGCCGCACTCCACCTTCCCAACCCTAGCAGCCCCCTCAGAAACTCCCATCCCCGAGGCACAAAACGCAAAGGGATTCACCAGCCTCTCTTAGCTCTGAGAGTTGGGTTCTGCTGCCCGATCTCACCGACACGGCGGGCAGGGGGCTCCCTGGCGGCGGTGGTTAACACCGTGGGGTCACAGACAGCCACTTCGTATCTCTGGGCCAGGAAGTGTGGCCCAGTTAGCGCTTCCCGAACTTCGAGGTGCGTGCAAGTCAGTGGGTGCTAAAAGGCTGGTGGGCGGTCTTCCACGGTGTGGAGTGGGACACAGCAATCTGCTTTGCTAGAGTTCCCAGGTGACGCCAGGCACCCTGAGAGCACACTGTGGAGACCACCGGCCTAGACGATTTCTTGGCTACCCCAGACCCAGCCTAGCACGCTTTGATCTGAACACGAGGCAGGTCTGCCCACCTTCCATTCACCTCCCCAGTCATGGGTTCTGGGGGTAAGAAGAACAGAACCCGAGACAGGTCGGCTGCTCTGTACCAAGAGCGTGAAGAGACAGAGAGCGCGCGGAACTCATGGAAACCTTTTAGGGGCAAATCCCGTGGCTCCTTAGGATGGAGCCTTCCCCCCACCCCACTCTCCACGCAGATCCCGCGGGTGGTGTCACGACACCGAGGGACTCCCAGGTCACCACAGATCTGTAACCAAACTGTCTCAGCAGGAAAAATGCTTCGGGATTCATGCCCCCTACATTCACCTGCCAGCTGGGAGCACCCTTTCTGCAGCCCAGAAATGCTCCTCGGGCTTTCCGGGACACCAGGCAAACACGCCAGGCTCTGGACACCTCCAGTGAGGGCCCCAGGTCGGCAGCTGGCCCCCGGAGGGCAAGCCTGGGGCGGTGCGGTGGGGCGGGAGGACTGGGCAGACAGAGTGGCCTGAGCTGACCGGCCTGGGGTGGGCCCCGGAGTCCAGATGTTGGGAGGCGGCTTTTCTGGGAACCCTGTCCCTGCTGTTTAGAGTGTTAACGACACGCTTTCCCATTCCAAAGTGGACATTCAAAACAGAACACCTGACCACACAGCTGTCCCAGGGTTCTGGCACATTCAGGAAGCATGCATTCTGCACCACTACCCCTCCCCGGCCCTGCCCCTTGGAGGCGCTCCCTGCCATCTGGCTGGGGCCTGGCGCAGGGCAGCCCTTGGGGTGCAGGGATTTGCCTCTGACTTTGCATGTCCCGCGGACAGCAGCAGCCCCCGGCTGTCACGCCAGCAACATGGTTCCAACTCTCACTCCCACAGAATAAAGCCCACAGGGGAAATCCTACCCGTCCTTGGGCCAAATCGCCCATCTGCAGTCTCATGTCCCCCAGACGTGACAGCACAGACAACAGCCAGACTGTCTCGACGTGTCAGCCCACGTGCCTGCTGGTCTGACCCCTGTGCTGCCTCCAACGTCAATGGGCCCCCTCCACCCCCTCAGAACCCCTCCAGAGGTGGAGAAGCACCCCCCACACTCAGAGCCCCCTTCCTGGGCTCGGCTACAGGACCTGCTGCCCGGGGCTCACTCCGGCCCCTCCGCAGAGCGAGCGTTCCGCCGTCCATGGGGACTGCATCTGCTGAACTCAGTAAAACACACACAACAGGAAACCTACCACCTTAATCAGCTTTCAGCACGAGGTTCAAAGGCACTGAGTACATTCACACCACACATTGTGCAAACGTCCCTGCCGTCCATCTCCAGAACCCTTCCCTCTTCCCCGACTGAAAGTCTGTCCCCGTGAAACATGGACTCCCCATCACCCCATCTCCCCCAGGCCCTGGAAACCACCACTCCACTTCCTGTCCCTGGGAACTCAACTACTCTGTGTACCCCACAGTAAGGTGACTGCGCAACATCTGTCCCTCTCCAGGCTGGCTGACTGCACTCAGTATCATGCCTTCAAGGTTGCAACATGTGGGAGCAGGTGTCAGAACTCCCTTTTAAGGCTGAATTGTATCCCATTGTATACAAATACCCAACCACGGACACCTGGGTCACTCCTGCCTTTTGGCCACTATGAATAACGTGGCTCTGAACATGTGTGTGCAAAGAGAAGCTCACGCCCCTGCCATCAGCTCTTTTGGGTCTATATCCCATGAATTACTTTTTTTTGTTAAGATGTTATTTATCTATTCTAGGAGGGAGGGGGAAGTGAAGAGGGAGGGAGAATCTTCAAGCAGACTCCCCACTGAGCCCAACATGCAGCTCGATCCAGCAACCCACAAGACTGGGACCTAAGCCGAAACCAAGAGTCGTTTGCTCAACCAACTGAGCCACCCAGGGGCCCCTCCACGAATTACTTTTTAACTTGTCCTGGACATAGAATATTTGTCACTTAGATGCTGGCGAGGATGCGGAGAAAGGGGAACCCTCCTACACTGTTGGTGGGAATGCAAGCTGGTGCAACCACTCTGGAAAACAGCATGGAGGTTCCTCAAAATGTTGAAAATAGAACTACCCTATGACCCAGCAATTGCACTGCTGGGTATTTACCCTAAAGATACAAACGTAGTGATCCGAAGGGGCACGTGCACCCGAATGTTTATAGCAGCAATGTCTACAATAGCCAAACTATGGAAAGAACCTAGATGTCCATCAACAGACGAATGGATAAAGAAGATGTGGTATATATACACAATGGAATACTATGCAGCCATCAAAAGAAATGAAATCTTGCCATTTGCGACAACGTGGATGGAACTAGAGGGTATCATGCTTAGCGAAATAAGTCAATCGGAGAAAAACAACTATCATATGCTCTCCCTCATATGAGGGAGAGGAGATGCAACATGAGGGGTTAAAGGGGTAGGAGAAGAGTAAATGAAACAAGATGGGATTGGGAGGGAGACAAACCATAAGTGACTCTTAATCTCACAAAACACACTGAGGGTTAATGGGGGGAGGGGGGTTGGGGGGGTGGGATTATGGACATTGGGGAGGGTATGTGCTATGGTGAGTGCTGTGAAGTGTGTAAACCTGGCGATTCACAGACCTGTACCCCTGGGGATAAAAATATATTATATGTTTATAAAAAATAAAAAAAATAAAAAAAATAAAAAAAAAAAGAAATGAAACACCAGGTGTTTCACCAGGTGAGGGTCACAGGTTAATGCTGGACGGTACAGGATTAATGGGGCCTATTAAGGACTAAAACATTCCCATCTTCAGATTTGTTTCCCATGTTTTCTTTGACCTCAGTATCATGAACAATTGAGAAGTGCCTACACAAGAAAAGGAAAAACCCAATGAAAAATTTATCTGAGCCAACACAAGATACAGTATTTTAAAATTATAGTCTAATTTTATAAACCAAAACTCCTGGCCAGACATTTCTGCTAATGATAAACCCTTAATCTCCCATGAATTTCGAACTCATCACCTGTCATTTCCTTTTGTTGTAAGAAAACAACTGATGATGCATGACAGCATCTACCGTGAGCACCGAATCTTCCTTTCTCTCCCTGGCGGACCGTACCCAGCTATAAAAGCTCTTTCCAGTCCTATTTTGTTCAACAAGCTAGGGATAAGTTTGTTCTTCTGACAAAACATTCAATATATATTTTGTCTTTAACTTTAAACTTGTCTACTCTCTGCCATCCTTGTAGAGGATATAAAGGTGAAACATCTAGATAACCAGAAGTACCTTCTACATTCTGCTTCTTGAGGAGCTGACCTTTTCTATACAACTCCTCAGGCAGCCAGGTGACCTTTAATATTCAGTACATTTTCTTCTATGTTGATAGCTTACGCTAGCTTCTTTCCTGGTACCTTCACTTTCACATAGCTAATGTATAAATGTGTAAGTTTTGTGTGAATGCCCTTACAATCCAACTGGTTTTAAAAAAATCAGTTTATAAATAAATCTTACCATGTTCAAAAAAAAAAAAAAAAAAGAATATTTGTCACTTATGTGAGCGATGGGCTCGTGGAATTTCCACAAACTGAGCATGCCCATAAAAGCAGCACCCAGATCGAGAACCAGAATGCTCCCTGCTCCCCAGAGCTCCCTCAGGTCACCCCCTCCCGAGGTCACTACCTGAGTCACCGACATCCTGGCTCCTAACAGCATTCATTAGCTTTGCCTGTTTTCACTCTTTACGTGAGGAGAATCATGCAACATGTATCTGGCTTCTTTTATTCAACCTCTTCTATGTTCAGCCACCTGTCGCGTGTCACTGTGGGTCACCCACGCTCACTCTTCGTACGGCATTCCACCGTGTATGATACTGCAACTTATTCTTCTATGCTATTGCCGGTGGGCATGGATGGACTGTTAGAGATAGTGTTGCTACGAGAATTCTAATACATGGCTCTCCGTAACCCTAAGCATGCTTTTCCGGTCGGTATATACCCACGAGCGGAATTGCTAGGTCAGAGGGTGTACGTGCATCAGCTCTGGCAGGTAAAGCCAAGCTTCCAAAATGCCTGTACCAGTTTGGACTCCTGCCCGCAGAGCATCTCACCAATCCTTGATACTCTCCTTTTCATTTTAGCCCTTCTGGCAAGTATGCAGTGGGAGTGCCTCCTGGTCTTCATTTGCATTTCCCAGACAGCCAATGAAGTTGAGCACCTTGTCACGTTTATTCTTTCCTCTCATGCCTCTCAGACGAGTCACAAACCCCCAACAAGAAGGTGCAGCAGAGGTCTCCGTGTCCTGCAGGCTGGGTCTTCCAGCCTCCGATGCAGCCACAATGCAGGATGACATCCAAGGCTGAGCTGTGTAACGCGAGATGAGGCTAATTTCTCTGCTCCCCCCGGCTAGACCGTCATGGGCCCTGGGCTGCAACAGCCATGGGCGGCCCGCCCCTCAGTAACTCTTTGCTCCTAAGAGCGTCCCAAGGGCCAGGCCGTTAGCCAAGAGTGCCAGATGTCACTGGGCTAGCAAATGGCTGATGCAAAAAAGCCAACAAACACAAGTGTGCAATTCGCAGGAACAACAAGTCTCTCTTTGGAACACACACCATAATACGGAGAATTCCGCAATCAGGAAAGGGACAAAGATGAACCCACGTCTGGTCTTAAGAGTCATGGGAAGCGGGGCGCCTGAGTGGCTCAGTGGGTTAAGCCTCTGCCTTCGGCTCAGGTCATGATCTCAGGATCCTGGGATCGAGCCCCGCATCAGGCTCTCTGCTCAGCAGGGAGTCTGCTTCCTCCTCTCTCTCTGACTGCCTCTCTGCCTGCTTGTGATCTCTCTCTGTCAAATATATAAATAAAATCTTAAAAAAAAAAAAAAAAGAGTCATGGGAAGCAACTCCCTGGGCTAGACCCCAACCCTTGTTCTGCCCAAACTCAACTTCATTCCACCCATCAAAACATTTACTGAGGTCCCTATTAGGAGCCACACAATGGGTTGATGATGCTAGGGTCGCAGACACGGAAGGTGGTCCTAGCCCTCAGAGAGCTTATGGTCTCCAAGAACGTAACTAATATAAAAGGAGCAAGCAATAAATGTAGTAAGGCATGAACGTAATGCAGACAGGATATCACGAATTTAACGGAGCAAAAATGCCTGGTGAGAGAAAACCAAGAAGACTTGATGGGGGAAGGGGAGGCTCCAGATGAACTCTGAAAAACAGAGAGGGCATCTCAACAGCTGTAAACTGGTAGGGACAACAGCATGCACTTAAAGACATGGGGAAGAATGTTAGTACTGATTGTTTCTAGACAGAAAAGGGTTAATCAGTTACTTTTTGTTCTTCACATTTTTTTCTATGTTAATGTTTTAAAATAAAGTTGATCAAAATTCAGGGAAGAAACAATTTGACTTTAGAAAATAGGATACGTGTGGGGTACCTGGCTGTCTCAGTTGGGAAAGCGTGTGACACTTGATCTCGGGGTCATGAGTTCGAGCCCCAAGGTGGGTGCAAAGCCTACTTAAAAAATTATACGTACATGATCATTATTTTGCCTAATATACGGGCAAAGATTTTTTTTTTTTTAATAATAACTATTGGGCAAGAGTTTAAGGCATTCTCCTAGATTTCTGGTGGAAATGTGACCGCTTTTGTCTTTTTGGAGAGCAAAATTAAATTTAAAATATGCTTATTCTTTGACCTGGAAATTTTACCTCTAGGAATTTATTATAAGGAAATTATGAACTTACACAATATACATCTAGGATGTTCATTGTAGAATTTTTTTAATAGGAAGGAAGGAGGGAGGGAGGGAAGGAAGAAAAAGAAATTGAAACAGCTTAAGTTTCTAACATGAGGGACTTGGTTTTAAATAAATTACCCTATACTCATAAAGTAAGACTGTATGAAACTATTGAAATGATGCTATAAAATTTTTAATAACAGGGAAAAACATTCCTGATGAAGCACATAAAACGCCTAGATACCAAAACAATATGGATAATTCTATCACCCTTAAAGATTCACGTACATATAAAGGAACAGGAAAAAATACCAGAAGAAGGTATGCCAAAATGTTACCGGTGTTTTCTTTAGATGGATTTCAGATCATTTTTCCTTATGTATTTTTCTGTGTTTTCTTAAAGGTCTCAAATAACACACACTGCTTTTGGAATCGGAAAGGAAATGCACGTCAAGTGGTTAACACGGAGGGAAAACGAGAGAAAAACTTCCCATTAATCTCAACATCCTAAAGTCCCCCACACCTCTACTCTCAGCAGCATCACGCTCAGCAATCTGGCCCACAACCCAGGTAGGGATGGTGCCTGTTTCCTTCCTGCGCTGGTGTGGCTGGAAACGCCCAGCAGCATCCTATGGCCTGTGCCATCCCAGGTCCTGCAATGGAAGCATCCAGCCAGGCCTGGAGCCAATAGGCCTCGAGGACAAGGTTCCTGCCGGGCGCTGTGGCTCTCCCAGAGTCTCTGCTTCCACCTGAGGCATCAGGTGGGACACTCTGCAATGACTCTCCCCACATCCTTCAGGACAGCTCCTCCCCCAACCCCCACAGCATGAGGTTCAGCTCCCTGGGATGTGGAACTCTCACAATGCCACAGGTGCCTCCTGGGACACCTAACTGCCCAGACTAGCCCCACCTCACCCATGCGTGATGCTCATGGAATTACCAGAGAACAGTGACAACTGTGGTGGGTGCGGGTCACATGGCCAGGTAGCACCAGCCTCATCTCTGAGGACAGGCATGGGAGGGATCGTTTCTCTAGCCAACTCAGAAGTCAGAGTGACAAGGAAGAAATGAGCCAAGCTTCCACTCTGGAGTTGTAAAAAACCAACACAAAGTCTTTGACTAAAATCTGTTCACTCTGTTCAAGAGAATCACTGGACCCTCATTCGGGACCTATTTATGCTCAGTTTACATTCAGCGTTCACTAGCTCACCTATTCCCTTTCTTGGGGAAATCAGAGTAAGGAAATTAGGAGCAGAAAATCAGGGAAGATGAGCAAAGGCTTATATTTATACAGGCATTCCGTGTAGCTATTTTCGTTACAGCAAAACACTGGGAAAACCTAAGTACATCAGTGACTCGGAAAATAAAGGGTGTTACCTACACTGAACAGCAGAATAGGAGATTCATATGTGCTGATTTAGAAAGACGGTCAGAATATAGTAAATGGGAAAATGTACTTCATTAATTGTGTGATAGTGTGCTTCAATTTGTATTAAAAAAAAAAACCCACAAGGATATGTATTCATGTTGTATGTCCTGGTACAAGCACCGGACATATCTGGAAGGATACAAAACATTGCCTTTTTCAGAGTGAAAAAGCATTTGGTGTGAGAGGGAGATACTTTTTAGTATGATGTTTGAATTTTCTGCTTTTGAATTTTTACTTCTGCAGTGCTTAAAATGTTTTCCATGCTCATGGATTATGACTTCAATTAAAACAATGGTTTAAAAAAGGAAACGGGAGAGGGATAAATTTTGGAAACGGACCCAGTGACAGCAGACATAATTGATAACAGACAGGTTGGGAACAAGAGAGGAGATACAAGGGACGTTTCCGTAAGTCAGTAATGCAAGAGAGAGAGAATGAAGATAAGAGAAAAATAGACGTCTGGGACCTATGAGTTGAACAGAAAAGACCCACTGATCCCTGGTGATATTACTACATTATAGGATAATTTTAAATTATGTAATAACGATGCCTCTGAAACATCAAAATGAGATTGGATTGCCTTGAACAGTCTTTAAGCAAAAAGTTTGAAAGCTAGACACATTCCCACTTAAGTCAGAATTAAGCTAAGCCTACCTATTGTCATCCTCACAACCTAAAAGTTGTTCTGGAGGATGTAGCCAACGCAACAAGACAAGAAAAGAGAATGAAGAGCAGAAACGCTGGAAAGAGACAAAAGGCTCTATCCCAATGCTATGATGGTTTACCCACAAAATGCAGGAAGACAGTCTCACTGTTTAGTGAGCAAGCCAATTACTAAATAAATACACGAAGAGCAATTTCTTTCATATATGCCAAAAGCAAACAATTAGAAAGTACCGTGGAAAATGCCATTCACCTTGGCAGCAAACATTTCAAAATGCCCAAGTATAAACTTAAGAACCCTACATGGAGAAAACCATGTGAAACATCGGAGAGACGCACACAGAGGTTGCAAATGAGAAGATCCAGTATTATAAAGATTCCAATTCCCTCCATGTGCGTCTAGAAATGTAGTGCAATTTCAATCAGAATCGCAGAGGAATTTTTTTTTTTCCCAAGTTGACCAAATCATTCTAAAGTTCATCTGGAAATAAAATGCAAGAGAACAGCCAAGGAATTTTGTAATCATGGGATTCATGCCCTAAAATAATTAAAATATAAAAACAGTGTGGAATTGGCAATGGAACATATATTCATATCATCGGACAGAAGGAAAAAAAAAAAACTCTCCATAAACAGAACCAAAAATATGTGAGAATTAACACATGGCAAAGGGAGCGTTTCAAACCGGTAGGAAAAGGACAACGTCGGGAAGATATAAGGTTGGATTCTCTACCTCACATGAGTCATCAGATCATTTCAGGAGTGGAATCGAGATTTAAGTGTGGAAAATTAAGTTATGAACCTGTTGGGATAAACAAAAATGTAGGCAAATGGCTGTAACATCTCAGAGAAGCATGGGTCGCGAAGAGTAACACCAAATGTCGAAGTTTACAAGAAAACATTTAGAAATGTCTCTACATGAAAACAAAACGCTTTTTTCCTTTTTTTTACATCGAGAAGCACTAAAAGCAAAACTGAGAGGCAAAGGGCAAACCAGGATAAAGCTGTTTCAGTCGATATGACAAACAATTTACATCCTTGATACACAAAGATTTCTTACAAATTAATTAAAAAAATTAATTCCCCCAAGGAAAAAAATGCCCAGAGGGCATGAATAAGCAATTCCCAAAAGAAGGAACACAAATGGCCTACAGACGTATACCCAAAAAACGCTCAAAGAAATGCATGCTTTTCAAACCTACATGTTAGGGGCGCCTGGGTGGCTCAGTGGGTTAAGCCTCTGCCTTGGGCTCAGGTCATGATCCCAGGGTCCTGGGATCGAGCCCCGCATCGGGCTCTCTGCTCGGCAAGGAGTCTGCTTCCTCCTCTCTCTCTGCCTGCCTCTCTGCCTATTTGTGATTGCTGTCTGTCAAATAAATAAAATCCTTAAAAAAAAAGAAAACCTACGTGTTATTCCTTACCATTCGAGTTGGCAAAGATTTTTTTTAATTTGTTATTTATTTACTTTTAAGATTTTATTCATTTATTTGCCAGAAAGAGAGAGAGAGCATGAGCAGGGAGCGGCAGGCAGAGGGGGAAGCAGGCTCCCCACTGAGGAGGAGCGCGATTCGGGGCTCGATCCTGGGACCCGGGATTATGACCGGAGCCAAAGGTCATAATTGGTTCACCAACTGAGCCACCCAGGCGACCCTCAAAATGGTATATGTTTGAATATGAAATCCTGTTTTCAGAAACTGGGTATATATATGTGTTCCTAAGTGACATACAAGGGCATATACCAAAATGCAAATACATAGGTACACCAGAAGTTTCCCCAGATGGCAGAATTATGGACAACTCATGTTCTTTTAACTTGCCTACGTTTTAAAAATGTTTTTTAATTACTATACCTCTGCAATAAGAAAAAGCAGTGTGAAACAGGGATTTGCAGGGGCACCTGGTGGCTCAGTCAGTTGAGCGTCTGCCTCTTGGTTTCGGCTCAGGTCACGGTTTTATCGGTCAAGGGTTTGAGCCACACGCTGGGCTCCCTGCTCAGTAGGGGAGTCTGCTTGAAGATTCTCTCTCCCTCTCTCCCCGCCCCGCCTGCTTATGCGCTCTCTCTCTCTCTCTCTCTCAAATCATCAATAATCTTTAAATAAAGAAAGAAAGAAGTAAAAAGCCATGGGCCAAAGGACACACGAGCCCGTCCACATTCACAGCAGCACTATTCCCAACAGCCCAGAGGCAGAAGTGACCCAAGTGTCCCTCAACGGATGGACAAACACGATCGATGATTCAACTCTTCAAGTTTGGGGGAGGGGCTCAGTTCTCTAGAAATTCACTCAGGAAGAATAGCTCACTCTCGGATAGTATGGAAAAAACAAGTGTTCTCGTATTTGGTGAGATGGTCACCATCGGTCCCGAGACACTTATCCTCTGCCTGGCACCCATGCCCTTCTCATGTGGGCCCTTCTCTCAGCCCATGTCCCTGGGGTCAGCTCCGCCTGCCAGACTCGGGGCCGAGGGGGTCTCACCTCGGGAGAGTAGTGGGGGCAGCAGGGTTCCCCCACCCCCGGCCACTTCCCCGTCCCAGCAACAGCCTCGGGTTGGGCTGGCGCCCGAGTGTGGCCCAGCCTCCACTATCCCTGCCAGCCTCTCTGACCCCTTCTCTTGGCTCCTAGTCCCGAGGAGCATTTGACTTTCTTGAATCTACCCTCTTCACAACAAAAAACCTGGACATTCCCCAGGCGCCTGGCCTGGTTTCTGTACTGGAGCTGAGATGGCCGGGGAAGACAGGCAGCAAGAAGCCAGCCGGGCCAGAAACCGGCATCAATGAGCCCGTTTTTCTGCTCATCGGTGGCCAGAGATAGGAAATGACTGTCTCGCTCGGTGTCACAGACGGACTCCCTGACTGCTGGGGGAGAACTGGAGGAATCAAGTCAGCCTAGGGCAGTGGCCCCCGGTGCCCACCAAAAGATGGTCTGTTGTCTGCAGCTGGGAGGCGACAGGCGTTCTTTCCTCTGCTTACAACCGTGGGCTGGCCAGCGGCCTTGCCATGTCCGCCTGTGTCCTCAAATGCCCATCTCCCCCCTCTCCGCGGAGCCTCAAAAGGATGGGCAGGCACGTGGGCCTTGGGATTTCTCGGCACAGAAGAGAGTAGTGTTAATTTTGCTTAGTAACTGTGTTGCTGTGTCCAGATAGCTTTGTTAGTGCTTAAAACACACACACACACACACACACACACACACACACACACACACACAAACTTTTTGGCCGATCTAACAAGTGCTCACCAGAAACAGCAGGAGGCTGGTGGCGGGAGCCAGGTTAGAGAAGGGAGAGAGAACCCCCGCTCCCCCTCCACCCACCCACCACCCCACCGCCGGAAAAAGCCAGTCACATGCAAGGGACTGCAGCTGTGAACACAAGGGTCATCTCCGGTGCGGGGGAGGGTGATGTTCGGGATGAGCAGAGGGAGAAGGCCCCAGGGTAACTGGGGCACCCAGGCTCAGGGGGCCCGTGCAGGCAGGACTGGGATTCTCGGGGCGGGAGAGGGGCAATTACCCCTTAGGGTCGGCCAGCAGTGAGAGACCCACCAGGGACCTGGAAGGGGGCACGTCCAAGAAAGAAACTCTCATCACGCCATGTGTCCTGCCCAGGAAACGATCGCCAGAGCACTACTCCAATGTGTGCATCAAGGCATGAAAAGTAAAAACTGTGGAGGAACCCACCTAGCGACACTGATGCAATGATCAAGACAGTGCACATCAGGCCCCTCCTGCCTGGTTTTCTAAGATGTCCAGGATGGAGGAGAGCCTCTCCCCGGGGCTTGGAGCCCTCCCTGTGCACCCAGCACCGCCCAAGGTCCAGGCCTGGGGGCTGCATGGAAATTAACCAGGAAACCCAACCTCTTAGATCGTGCAAGCTCATCACGCCGTGCAGGGCAGACGGTGAGGACGAGGTGCTCGCGATGGCTGGCCAGAAGGGACCCGGAGAGAGGCTGTTCCTCAGGATTTGAAGTCATCCCAGCTCCTGATACTGGAAGGAGAACAGATTTCCAACCCCGAGGTCCTCCACGTGTGCTTCCAGCCAGCTCGGAAATAGTCTCCGTGACTCAGCCAAGCTGCCAGCCCTGTTTGAAAACCCAAAACCTGCAAAGAAGATAATTGAAGCAGAAAAATCCTCCATCTGGGACCACTGAACACGAGCCAGGCCTCCGGGTCTGCCCTGAGGTCTCAGGCCTCAGATGTACCACCCACCCGGGAGTGGGGTCCCGTGCCGACTCGGAGCCAGCCCACCCATCTGTCTGAGCCCTGGTGGTTGGGGTTCTAGGAGCTCTGGAGAACCACACAGCCCCTCAGCTGGGAGGGACCTCAGAGGCCTTCCGAGGCCAAACCCTTGTTTCTTAAAAAGACAGGGAGGCCCCAAGAAGGGAGGGGCTGGCTCGACCTTACCCCAGGAGCTGGTGGTAAAGCCAGGCCCAGGACCCAGAGCTCCTGACCCCAGCTCCAGAGAGAGAGCTCCAAATCCCAAGGGCGGGATGACAGGAAATGTCAAGTCTCAGAACAGGTGGCCCTAGGCCCTTGAGGTGGGCCCACAGATGGACCAGCTCCTGGGCCCCCACAGGGTCCCCCAGCGTGGCCTCCTGCCTGTCCCCACAGGGCCTGCCTGTTCACCACCAACCCCGGGCTGGTGGGACTGGGGTTCTGGCTGTGGTGAGGCCTTCGGCTCTGAACGGGATGGCCTTGTTCTCCAGGAAGGTCACTGAAAGCTGTGTGGCAGCCTCGGAGGGGGAAGGGGACAGTAGCACAGAGCACGGGACAGAGTGGGTTCCCTCAGCCTCCTGGTGGAGCTGGTGTTTTTGCATCTGCTCCTGAGTAGACCATGAGCTCCCTGAGGGGAACCCCTAAGCCCTGACCCACCCCCTGCACCAGGCCTGACCCTTAGCCTTGAGAGCAGTGGCGCAGACGTGCTGCACGCTCCCTGGATGGACCAGGTTTCAGAACCCCGTGGATGCAGCACGGGAGCACTTGGGAGCACCAGCGTCAGACCCCTCTTGTCCAACGCTCTACAAGGTCATAGTCCTCCAAAGACCATCTCTGGCCTCATGTGGGCCTTTCCTTCAGCCTCCACCAAGGAAATACACAGAAGGTAGAGCTACCGTCAGATGGTGAATTCATCTACTGGAATTCAGCTATGGGATCACGGCCCCAAACAAGGGGACTCTGAGGGGACCCCACAGGCACAGGGGTGTACTTCCTCTTTCAGCCCCATGCCTCTCCAGTGTAGGAGGTGGTCTCCTTCAGACGCCTCCCCCTCCTCCAACTGCGGTCTCCCTGCCTCAGTCGCCCCTCTTAGCGCCACTGTCTACTTGGTGACCATGGTGGTCCTTCCACAGCACAATCCAGGCATGCCCCGCCTCTTCTTTCCTGTCTTCCTCCAGCTGGCATCACAGCACCCACATGCTGGACACGACCAACAGGGGCTTGTGGAATGGACTCTGCCACCCCACCGCCCTCATCTCTCACCCCTCACACCCAGACTCCAAACATGCAGCCTCTTTAGGTCCTTAACTGCCCCCAGCCATCTATCACCTCTGGGTCCCGGCCCTGCGACCCTTTCTCCCTGAAATGTTCCCGATCCCAACCTGCCTGGCCAACTCCCACCCGTCCTTAGAATGTGGTCAGTGAAACAAGGCTCCGAAGCAAACAGCCTGGGCTTGAATCCCAACTCTCACGCTGGTAAACTCACTGCGTGACCTTGGTCAAGCTGTTTAACCTTCACGAACCGAATTCCTCACCTCTAAAATGAGAATAATAAGTTGACTTCATGGTGCCATGGTGAGAAGTCAAAGAGATAGCACACCAAAGGGTTTGGCACAGGGGCCCAAACGCTGAAGGTGCCCAATGAATGACAGTCGCTATGATGACGGTGACCAGGAGAGTGATGGTGACGGTGGTGAGGGTGACGATGATGGTGACGGTGGTGATGATGAAGGTGGTGGTGATGGTGGTGACGATGATGGTGATGGCTGTGGTGACACTGGGTGATGATGGTGATGGTAACAGTAAGTGCGACGACAGTGGTGATGGCGATGGCGATGGTGGTGATGGTGGTGATGATGGTGATGGTGGTGATGATGATGGTGAC
>NW_019154166.1:3432995-3455335 GCF_002288905.1 Enhydra lutris kenyoni | reverse complement strand
GGTGGTGATGATGAAGGTGGTGGTGATGATGAAGGTGGTGGTGATGATGAAGGTGGTGGTGATGATGAAGGTGGTGGTGATGGTGGTGACGATGGGAGCAGAGATGACAATGATGATGGTGATGACAAAGGTGACAAGAGCAGTGACAATGAAGGTGGCAGTGGTGCTTTGTTTGATGATCTCATTTTCTCCGGGAAGCCTTCCCTGATCTTACCCCACAACTGGGCCAGGTGCCACCTCTTCCTACTTCCACAGTGCCGGTTCTCACCCCTACTGCGCCAGTTCTGACCCCTACCGCGGCACCCATCACCCTATCGCCCTATTGTCATTGCTGGTGTGTGCTCCCCTCCGCCCCTCGTGGTGGGCTCCACTTTATTTCCATCACTTGGGACAGAGACTTAGCATGAGAAAGATGCTTAAGAAATAGAAATTGAAGGATTTTAATGTTTTTTGGTCTTATAAGGATACCATAACTCATCTCCCTACACCTACTTCCACTCGCTCCCATTAAAAAAAAAAATTGCCCTCATAAAAAGAACAGGGAAAACAGTAACTTTAAAACTAGGGACAAGTGGGGTGCTACCTGGCTTTTATTGCACGGCTTCCACACATCATCAGCAGAAACACATCTCCCTGGGGCTCTACCACTAACTATAAGAAGCCACCTGAAGTCTCTTGGCAGAGTGCCCCAAGCTGGAAATCCCATGTTTGGTAACACCAAGAGCTGGAGGAGGAGAGTGGTCAGAAGAGGTGACAATTCTCCCCAAGTGTGCACCACTGTCCCCCCACTAGAATGCGAGCTCTGAGAGTGGGGACTCTGGTTTGTTCACTGCCAAACACACAGTGGGCACTCAAGACCTATTTGTTGGCTGAATGAAAATAGCCATGACGGCAGCTCCCATCTGAGTACCCAAGTCTGTGTGGGTGGTGGGCAGAGTCCTTTCTCATGTGTCGTTGAGGTCAGCCCTTTGGTTATTTCTGCTTCTCAGATGCAGGCACTGAGGCTCAGAGAGGCCAATGCAGGGACTGTGAGCGATCCCATGGGCCTCCTAGATGCAGACAGAGAAGCATCACAGCAGAGAAATGAATTGTCCTTGTTCCCAGTTCCCATCCTGCCCACAGTCCTTTTAGCTACGGGGGCTCATGGCTGTCTGGCGAGAGGCCATATTTCCCAGAGATGCCCTGCCTTTAGGTATGGCCACGTGAAAAGTCTGAGGTCACGGGATATGACCACAAGTACCACATGCACCTCCCTCATCACTTCCTTAAAGAAACTGCTCTCTCCCCACTCTGGGCAGGTTGGAACGAAGACAGAGTGCTGGGGAACCGGCTTCCACCACAAAAACAAACACAACACCCACGGGATGGTGGGGCAACGGGACAGAGGGCTGGGTCCCATCCTGCTGGGTGACGTCACGGAGAGGGCTGCCTGCCTCCCAGCTCTTAAGTGAAAAAGAAATAAACATCTACTTTGTCTGAACCAGTGTGTTCTGGGGCCTCTGTGTTCCAGAAGCCAAGCCTCCTGCAAACCAGGGATCCCCTGCCCAAGTCCCACAGCTCATTTCATTTGTTTCCACAGCATCAGGGTACAAGGGAGTGGAGCTGCTAGTTTCACGCTTCTTGCTTTAAGGATCAGAAGGAAGCGTGAAAGCTGGGTGCGGGGGGACCAACACTGGAGCTAAGAAGCCCCTTGGAAGGCTGTGGAATGAGCTGTGACATGGCCAGAGGTCTCCCACCATGGGTCTGTAGCATGGCAGGATGGGTACTGCTTCCCAGAGGGAAATCTCCCGGACAGGCCACGCCACCCTCCCTCGAGGGCCACGGTGTGACAGCATCTTGTGAAAACAGCACTCCAGTGGCTGTTTCCACACAGGAATGGTGACAGTCTATGGAGTCTGGGTGATCCTCCCACAAGATGACGAGACAGAATGGCTTTTTGTTCACATTGTCCTGGGCCTTTGTGAAAATTCTCTCTTGCTATTCCCGGCATGTTCGTGGCGGCTACCAGGACATCTTATCTCATGCAAAACACGTGCTCCTGGGAAGTTAACAACCCGGCGATTCCACAAAACCTTGTCCTTTTCAAAATGTATGTGCTGAGTGTTTCCGCTGAAAGGAGGGCTATTATGCACCCGTACATAAAAGTGGATCGTCACTCTCACTGGAGATGCTTTTTAAACCCGGATCCCATACGCCTCCCCAGCCCAGCAGCTGCTCACCAGGCACACTGCAGGTCCTCAAGGTGCATCTCAAAGACCAGGGCCCGGAAGCAAAGGCAACATTCAAAGCATGGCCGTCTCTCCCCGAAGCGAGCAAGGGCTCTCACTCCTGTGGCAAATGACAGTCTCCATGTGCCAGGCAATGGAAAACTCAAGGCCAAATGGCTTAAGAGATTTTGGTGGGTCTGGGTAACTGAAAGGTCTGGACGCAGAGCTGGTTTCATTCAGGAATGTCATCAAGGACCTGGCTTCTTCCATCTGTCCTCTAGGCCTTTGTGGTATCACTATCAACCTAGGGTGGGGTGTCCTCATGGGGGCAAAATGGATGCAGCGGTTCCAGGCTTCGCATCCACATACCACACCATCTAAGGTAAGAGAGAAAGGGCTGGCTTCCCGGGCACCTGGGTGGCTCAGTCGGTTAAGCATCCAACTCTTGGCTTTGGCTCCAGTCATCAGATTAAGAGGTATGGGGTCAAGCCCTGCATCAGGCTCCATGCTTGGCCCAGAGTCTGCTTAGGATTCTATCCCTCTCCCTTCCCCTCCTCCTCCTCTCTCTCAAATAAACAAAATCTTAAAAAAAGAAAGAAAAGAAAAGAAAGGGCTGGCTTTCACAATCTCCTCTGGAAGGGTTAGGGACCTTATTACAAAAGCCTCCAGCCAACAGGGTCTTACGATTCTAGACCAAACTGGGTCACACGTCCATTCCTGAACCAACTCCTGCAGCCAGGGATGACCAGCTGTGTGGCATGGAGAATGGAGTCATCCTGATTGGATTAGACAAATCACAGACAATTGCCCCCGGGGACCACATGGCTATACACAGAGGAGAAAGGACAGAACAGGTGCTGGACAGATGATCAGTGATGAAGATCCTACTAGCTTCCTCTGGCAGCCATACCCCATATCTGACACACATAAATCTTCCCTTCAACTAAAATCCCTAAGTCTGTCCAATCACAGGGAAGACCCATCACAGCGTTAACGGTGCCATTCACTTTTTGGACCTGGGGCAAAGACTTCAGACTTCTCTCCAACGTTCTTCCTCTGATTCGGCTGACTTGGTGAATTTCCTCATCCGAACGGGAGACACAGAACCGTTTGCCACCGATCTCTTCTCGCTGCACCTGACGGCATCATTTACACCGTCTGTTCTCACCATGAAACCTCAGGCCGGTGTCCACAGCCAAGGGAGTGCTGTTGGGACTCTGTGGCTCTCTGCTGCCCTAGGAAGCCATGAGGGTTCCCGCCTATTCAAAACAGCAAGCAAGGGGGTGCTGTTTCTAAGAAAACCTAACTGGAAAGACAGAGCAAGTCCCTAAATTTATAAAAGTGCCGTCCACCGAGACGTGGGGGAAATATCAGGGAAAAAATTGTGTAAAAGATGAAAAAGAAAGAAAGAGGGGCACCTGAGTGGTTCGGTGGGTTAAAGCCTCTGCCTTCGGCTCAGGTCATGATCCCAGGGTCCTGGGATCGAGTCCTGCATCAGGCTCTCTGCTCAGCGGGGAGCCTGCTTCCCCCTCTCTCTCTGCCTGCCTCTCTGCCTACTTGTGATCACTCTTTCTCTGTCAAATAAATATTTTTTAAAAGAGAAAGAAAGAAAGAAAGAAAGGAAGGAAGGAAGGAAGGAAGGAAAAAAGAAAGAAGGAAAGAAAGAAAGAGGGAGGGAAGGAGGAAGAAAGAGAAAAGGTTCTGGTCTCTAATAACTTTACAAACTTCTCTGGAGAATCACTTCACTTTAATGAAGCGAGACTAGAGAACATGCGTCGCAGTCAGGGTTGATGCAAGAAAGAACACAGAACCCAACCAGCAGACCCAGGCTCAAGGAAGATGCCTTGGCCCGGCATCAGAAGCTTGGCAAAGGGACGCATGTCTATGTCTTAAAGTCAAATATTTAAATGTTTATCTGACTTATTTGATTATTCAGCCAAGTACTGCCTTCAGCCAGGAAACATTAAAAGGCTTCCCCCATGGTTATCCCACCCCACACACACCCAGCTTCCTGCCATTCAGAACTTTATCCGCCGGTCATCAATCTCTTCCTCAAAGGAGTAAGAAGGTGGAGAAGGGCAGGCCTGAGCCTAGAACTCTCTCTGTGCCAAGAGGTCTACTTTCTTGCAGATGCCGATGATGGAAGGACGTACTTAATGACAGTGGGTGCAGGCTGGGGGCATTGGTCGGGATGGTAGCCAAGTCAAGGATCCGTGCGGCAGATTGGGGGGACTGGTTGGGATGGCAGTCAAGTCTCCAGGTGAAGAAAATTTGAGTGTTGGCAATAAGAATGGAAAGGAACAGGGGTGAGTGGGGCATCATAAAGGGAGAATCAAAAAGACTGGGTAATCGGTTGACAAGTCAAAGAAGACCAAGATGGGGCTCCTGGGTGATTCTCGTTGACCCGTATAGAGGAATGACATTTTGGTTTATACGTAAGATTTCAAATGTTCTACGTTTGAGATGATGATATTTGATGTTTCAAGAAAGACTAGAATGTGGTTGGATAATTTGGGAGCCATTTACATCTCAGCTCTAAGGATAAACAGAGTCATTGAGATAAGACGTCTAGAAGGCTAAGTGGACCTCACGGCTTACATCAGAAGGCACACATCTCAGGAGCTGAAGGAGGGCAAGGCAAGGAGGGAGAGAGACAAGGCCTGAGCAGAGACATGGGGACAGACCGTGGCCAGGAAGCCAAGGGCGAAGACGGTTCAATGGGGAAAGAGAGGTTCACATAGACAAATGCTTCAAAGAGGTCACTCTCCCCTTGGGTACCTGCCATACCCAAGACGGACAACCCACCATCCCCAGGCAGGGCTCCTCTCCCACAGCATGGAGACCCCCTGTCAGACCTGAGTTCTGGGATGCACAAAGGACCCCGGGAGCCATTTTAGGCACTGCTCCCTGCAGCGGGCTCCTCTCCTAGGGCCTAAGGCTGGTGTGTGGACGGGGAAGCTGGGAGGATACAAGGACCATAGAAGTCACCGGGAACCTCCCAATATACACAGCTCCTTTCCAGAGGATGTACCCCAGACTCCTAAGTCAGTTTCCACATAGCCTAAAGAGTGGGTTCAAAGTCAAACAGAAGGAGGGAGGGAGGGCTAGAAAGGCAAAAGAACAAAAAGCATGTGGAGTGTTGACAAGGAGACCTTAACCTTCATCCAGGAATGGGAACACACGAGCCGAGCGATGGCAATAACACCTCTTACAGAAAACGTCTTCCTTGGGATGACCTTCACGTGCCCAACATGGGAGCCCAGGGCCCCAGAAGCCTCCACAGACACTGAGGACCGACAGACCAGAACCGACCATCAGCCCTGCCGCACCCACTCAGACAGACTCTTGGCTCTCCAGGATGACGGAGGTTTGGCTCTCTTGTCTGGGATCAGACAAAAGGGCAGTTTACACATCACCTCTTCTGTCTTCAAGTCTCCCCGGTGACCTCTCCACCATCCTGCCAATCTTCATGGATAGTTTACTAGCAGTTAAAGGTCATCCTCCTAACCTCTCTGTACTTTTTTCTACTGGATATATCAGGTCCGTGATGATGGTGATGGTGGTGACGATAGTGATGGTGATGGTGACGTTGGTGGTGACAATGGTGACGATGGTGATGATGGTGGTGATGGTGGTGGTGGTGGTGGGGATCACACAGGACCCTAAACATCAAGTATTTCATCTCCATCTTCCCTCATTCGGTCTTCACAACTACCCTAAGGGGAGAGCTGGGATCACTACCTCTATTTAGCAGGTGAAGACGCTGAGGCTTGCAAAGCAGAAGCGACTTCCTCGAAATGCTAAAATGAGTTGCCGGTACCGCCTGCCTCAGAAACCTGGCCCTTTCCCCTCCCAGCCCAGTGCCCCACCTCCAATATCCTGTTGCCTCTGGATGCCCTCCCTGTCACCTCGACTGCACAGACCTGATGTTCTCCTGGATCCGCTCCTCAAACAATGGGTAGCCCCAAACCCTGTCTTCTCTTCCTGGCCAAAACCCACAATCCTTTCTTCCACTTCTTTTCTTTCTTTCTTTTTTTTATTATTATTTCCATTTCCAACAGGGCAGCAGGGCCTGGTTGCCCACGTTTTGGAGACGGTTTATCTCCAGCTGTTATCAGTTCTTTCCTCTGTCTTTTCCTTTGTTAATTCCAAGATGCTGCAAACAGGAAAGACAGTGATAACATGACCAAATCCCACGTTCACCCAACTCTGGGACCACTACCTACTGCAGAACGGGGCGGGGTGCTTCTCCAGGAAAGGGTGGGAAAGGAGCAGCATGGGTGGCTTGGCTTCAAAAGCGCACGCCCTGTCCTCTGACTTCTGTGCAAGGCAAGCCAGACGCTTGGACCTACGACACAAAGCTCGGAGTCGAGGCACACTGGATTGTCACCATTTAGGAATGTGATGATGGATTTCCTAGAGTGGGTACAGGGGAGCTTCCCCAGCAAGAGAGCTCCTCTGACAGCAGGCAGGACACCCTGGGAGCTGGGAGGGGGCTGATAAAGTCACACAGGAGGTGAAAACAACCGATCGTCAAAATACGTTGGTCATCAGTAACAGCACAAAATGCGTATTTCTGTGTGTCTGTCTCGGACTCTAATGTTAGGCATGCTGGAGGCTGAGAAACTGTAGGAAAGGGAGGCATGCTTTCCCGACTTCTGTCCTGCCTCATACCCACAGTGCTGGGTCACTCTCCTGGGGTCATATCTCCAGGTGGCCTCGGGCTGATGCAAGGCCACACGTGGCCCTGGCCTGAGACTGCTGGGGCTGATCATCCCTGAGGTTCCCAAGGGCCCCTCCCAAGGAAAGCAGTCATATCGAAGTTGATGGGAAAGTAGGTAACTTGCCCAAGGTCACACCCACCATAACTGGTGGGGCTGGGATTGGAACTCAGAGAGGCTTCTCCAGAGGTCATGCCCTTAGCCCTCAGGGGTTCTGAACGCCCCAGGTGTTGGCAGCTCCTTGCCTCTGGCATCTGGACACGGTTTCAGCATCCAGCCCCAAACCTCGGGGGTCAAGGCCGGGGAACAGGCTTCAGGGATGGCGCTGGGGTGATGTTGTTGTTGGATAGAAACTATGTGAAGTTATGAAGAAACAAACCCCACCCCGCCCCCACCACCTGCCGTGAGGCTGGTAAAAGGGCTGCTCAGGCCAGTGGAAGAAGCGTTGCTCTCCCCAGGGTGGCTACTCATGGGGACAGGACACTCATCTGGGCCTGTCAACCCCGGTCTGTTTGGTGAAAAACAAGAAGGTCGGCTCCATCCTTTAGAGTCACACCTCCAAAGCCAGGGAGTCATGAACTTGGAGTTGTTTTTCCAGCGGTGGAGACGACTTTCCACTGATCTGCACAGCCGCTCACCCGCTCCCTAGCTCTGCTTCGTAGGGAATGACACACATTTTCGAGAAGGCTGGCCAGGTGAGGAGTTCAGCCCAAGGCCGCACGCAGAGAGACGCTCGCTGACCCTGGCTGAGAGCATGAGTCACAGCGTAGAGCTCCAACCAGTGCAAACTGGCCGAGTCCCATCCCTAATCCTTCTAAAAATGCAATAGCGAACATACACCTCGCCAACCTGTTTCCTTCCTGCGGCGGTTGGGTTTCGGTGCCATGAGCGGCCAGCACCGCTGACTTCTCTCGGATGCCCGCTCCATTGCACAGAGGGGGTGCCTCTGGCCCTCAGTGGCAGCAGACCGATCCCCTGAAATCCTCATTCAACATATCCACCAATCCCTGGGCCTCCCGAACTGGTTGGTCACTGGCCCCAGAGAGCTCAGGGCGCTGGGATACTGGTAACAAGAATCCTGAATCCCTTGGGCCCTGTTTCCAAATACCTTCCCTCTTTCCCATGCCCTCTGCAAGACCCCTGAAAACGGTATGGAACCAGCCTGGAGAAACTCCCAGAGAGGGGCGCCAAACCCCTTGCACCCAGGAGACCCGGGAACCCAACAGGCAGCCACACCAAAGAGAAGGCCGCAGCCACACCAAAGAGAAGGCCACAGCCACGTTCATGGCTAATGCTTTCCAAGCACCTACTATGTGCCAGCACCGACCGGGCTGGATGCTGCCGTCTGAGCCCCCAGAAGGCACACGCAGGATCAACAGGTGCAACTTCCAGAACCTTCTCCAAGGACTGATCTTGTGAGAAAGTGAGCACCTGCCACCAGAGGGGACAGAGTAGAGGCTCGGTGTTCTTTGTTGGGGTTAAGGGTAAAAGGGGACTCCTCCCCTGGGCGGGGGACTGGATACTGGGCAATCTCTAAGGTCCTCATGACCCCTTACAGTCACTAAGTCTATAAAACCTGATCCAGAGAAAGACGGACAGGCACGCACCCCCAGCCTACCCTGGACACGAGTGCATCTTTCTTCCAAAGACTGAGATTTTTACCCCAGGCTATCTGCAGGGGCAGAGCTGCCCCCCAAATTCGCACCCTGACCTGATGAGCTCTCCAGGCAGGAGGTGACAGAGAAGGTCATAGGGGCTTGCCTGAGTTTAAGTGCTTCCCAAATGACTCACTTTTGGGCTCCGGCCACCACCCCACGGGCACCTTCGCCTTCTCCCAGCTCTCTGTACGTGGGAGGCAGGTGCCTGGGGCCCAGGTGGGAGACCCGTCGCCGGCTCCAGGCCATGACTGGCAAAGCCGAGGTCCCCATGGGCACCGCCTTCCTCCTTGCAGGGCCTCCGCTGGGCAAAGCAAAGCGTGCCGTCAGCCTGCTTTCAATATCCGCTCGTCCCTCGCTGGCCTACCAGCCAGACGGTCCCCCCACCCTCTTCTCTTTGAAGAAAAGTGATTTAATTTCATGAGACTTTGGGGTAATCATGTTATGATCTTCAACATTAACCAGAACCAACTCCCTGCTACAGGAGGGTGGGGAAGGAAAGGGGAAGAGAGAAGTAAACAGTCCCATGCAGGAGTGCCAGAAATGAGAGGGGGAAAAAAAAAATCACAGCAGCTGCTTTGCCGGTTCCCCTGTTGAGGACGGGCCTCTGCCAGAAACGGGGGCCTCTGTGCCAAGGTTTCTGGAAACAAGGAAGTTGGGCTTGGCAGGGCCTCCATTTCTACAGGTTAATCAGCTCAATTCAGGGGAGGGGGAGAGATATTGGTTTTCATTCCCAGCCTCCCTCTTATTCCCACCCCCCCCCCCCCCCTCCACTCACTTCTCCAGTGCACTGCAAACCCCTCCCCCCAACTAAGGTGACCTGACATCCTTCTGGCCTGAGCCCCAGGCCTCCCTGCCTCCTCTCCAAGGCCAGGACGCAGAGCTGCTCTAGGGACCAGAGCTCCCTGAAGGGCCTTGCTTCCACACCCCCTCTGCCCACCTCTCAAAGCTTTTCAGACCACAAAATGAGGCTCAGTGAGAAGGTCAGGTTGAGAGAAGGCAAGAAGTCGGGGGCGGGGGGGGGGCTTCCAAAAAGAAAAGGAGTAATTCAGGGCACAACCCCAGAATAGTGCATCTAAGGGTTAGCTGGAGCCGGCAAGGAATTCTCACGAACAATGGTCCTTCTTGGCAGACAGTCCAAGGGTGTGGTGCTGGCTTGAAAGTACAGCACATAACCCAGGCTCCAAGGCCACCGGGGAGGGGGCTGGTGTGAAGCTGCGAGACTGCGGCCAGGGCCTTCAAGCAGACACCCAGGAAACGGCAGGGTCACACAGGAAGGTAGTCCCGCTGGGGCTGCCGCCTGAGACATGGGGGCAGACCCGGGCTCTGCTTCCCGGTCCTGGCTTCCCTCCCATCTCTCGGGATTGCCTGTCCGCTCAGACCCCACAAAGGCCTCTGCGGGTTCTCCAGAGCGTACCCCCACCTCCTCCCCAGGGATGCCAAAACTACAGCACCTGCCAGGGGCTGTGGCAGCAGGGACTACCCCGCCACCCAAGGTCCCGGTCAGCCCCCAGCATCCATTTGGATCTCGAGCTGGGATGCCGAGCATCTGAAGACTCCTGGAGGGAAACGAGACCCTGGATGTGACTCTGAGACATATGTTTGTGGTTTAAGCCCCTTTCTCGGGTGTAGGGAAAACAGTACAAGTGATATCGGCCACGGGGCCTCCACAGCCACATCGCCCTGGCCGGCAGGCCTCCCATTGGGGCTGCTGGCTGAGGCGCATGCGCGTGGGCTTTCCCTCCGCGGGGCAGGCAGCTGGGCACCCCCACCTCCTACCCCCCACCCCGGGGCCCAGGGTCCGGTGGAAGCCAAATGCGTTGGCCTCTGCGGGGCACGACGGTGCCGAAAGGAGAAACTACAATGCGTTTTAATAACATTTTTTGTCTTTGCAAACACGTTTTTGGTCTTTTGTTTGTTTGCTTTTCAACTTCATATAAAAAAATTTAATTTAAGATAAAGGTCAAACAGAGTGGAACGGAGGGATTATAAAGTCTAATTACCGAGAACGTGAAGAGATATCATTATACCAGAAAAGTGATCAAAACGGGCTTAGAGCGAGCCTTCGACCATGTCGGGAGCTTAATGTGGTGGTTCCAGAGACCGCCCTTTAAATGCCCCAGAAATACTGAAGAAAATCACTCTGTCCAAGGGCATCGATGTTCAGCCTGGGTCACATCAAAATTAGATCCGTGTCCCTGGAGAGAGCAGACTCCTTCAGGCAGCGCATGGGGGTGAAGTGGAGTGGGGGTCCTGAGCCCCACGGCCTTAGTGGCTTATGGCTGCTCTCTCAGTACCGAAAGTTCCAAGAGGCTGGAGGAACCCAGGTCTGTGGGGAAGTTGGTACCTAGGGACTAGAGAAGGGTTCTTTGGGAGGCACCATGGAGCTCCCCGCATCGGGATAGGAACATTCTGGAACAGAGTCCAGAAGTGTCAAGAAGCTCCAGTTGGGGGTCTAACCACCATGAATTGATACATAAAGCACATGTCTCTTAAAAGCAAGCTGCAGGGGCGCCTGAGTGGCTCGGTTGGTTAAGCCTCTGCCTTCAGCTCGGGTCATGATCCCGAGGTCCTGGGATAGAACCCTGCATCGCACTCTCTGCTCAGCAGGGAGCCTGTTTCCCTTCCTCTCTCTCTGCCTGCCTCTCTGCCTGCTTGTGATCTCTGTCAAATAAATAAGTAAAATCTTAAAAAAAAAAAAAAAAAAAAAAGCAAGCTGCAGGTCAACAGCAGCTTGGATTAGTGGCAAAAGATTGAAGTTCGAATTCCGTAACACCTGTCCAAGGTCAGGAGGTGGGGGGTGGGAGTTAGGCTAAAAGGAGCTGGGCTTCCTCCATGTCGACTCCCTGGGTCTCTATGGCCTCTCTAAATAGTGGAGTGAGTTTAGACAAAAGGACACCGTTCCCTTGTTGGAAGAGGGAAACAGCCACAGATGAGATTTTCCGAGTCGCCCTCGCCAGTAGCTTAAGTCAAATCCACCCAGAAGGAGCACAGCTAACTTTTCTTGGACACCTGCCATGAACCGAACACAGTCCCACGCACCTGAAGTAACCCATTTGAGACACAGCAATCACATGAGGGGACGTCACCATGACCCCCAACAGACATTGGGAGAACCCTCCCCGGAAGGGCTCTCTCAGAAGGCTGCCGGCTTACACCCAGGCTACCCCCTGAACCCCTCCTGGGAGGGTGGTCCTCAGGGGTTCACTCCACCTGCGGCGTAACCTGGGGTCTGGCCCACTCACCAAGGAAGACAAAGGCGGAACATATTAGGGTTACAGACAGAGGGTCAAAACCTCAAACATTTTCTTACCGTGGGGATCGACTCACAGTCTTTCTTCCTTAGAAACACCTGGAAACCCTGTGAAACACTTTTTCTTGGGCTCTGCGTACTCATCTTCCAAACTGCATTTTGGCCCTCCTGTCCCCAGATCCCAGTCAGTGACAAAAAGCTAGGTCCCCGAGATGCAGACAAGACAAGACCTCAAAGGTCAGGAAGTCGGGGAAGAAGCCGCTCAGAAGACTCAAACCCTTCTCGGAAAGGAAATGACCCCCTTGGTCTTATTATTTTGTTTTTGACAAAGTGAAAGTGGGATCAGTCCACATTCAAACCGAAATAGTTTATATGCGGGGGTCTGCTGAGGGCTTTTCAATTATGAAATATGAAAGAAAAAAACATTATTAATTATGAAATATGCAAGGAAAAAAATATTCATTCTTCTGCTTTGCAAAAGCAACAGATCTTTACAGAAGACCAGAAAGAAATGTCCCCTAAAACTTAATTTCTACTCATTTTGTTTAATTCCCATAACTATAAACTAGCTGAATAGACCTTTAAAATGTTTTAATAGGAAAATTCCTGGGAGGGGAAGTGAGATGTTGGTGTCTAAGAGGTTCAAATTTAACAGCTGAGAAATGTGTCTCAGCAGCCCGCAATGCCCACAGGATTGTGAAATTCACCAGCACGCGGCTCCTGGTGCTGGGTCTTCGGAAACCGTGGAGGAAACCAGGCTGGGAAGCCAGAGGCTATTTGTAAGGATGGGAAGAGCCGGTGCCCTACTTCGAAAAGCAGACGAGCTTACTCCTAGACTCACAGAGGGGTGGATTGCTCTGCGGGACTTGGAAACCTGCCACTCCCCCCCCTTCACTGTGGATGCCCTGCTAAAAACTTGGGGTTGACACACTGTTCCCTCCCTAGAGTCTAAAAAAGACCCATTTTTTAAAAAAGAAAAAAGAAAAAGGACCTTCACCAGGGAACATAATCTGACTCTATTCACACCAAAGAGGTCCTTCTATAAGTGCTTTTTTCGCTCGGTGGCTTATGCAGCTATCCAGCCAATAAACCTATATTAAGTGTCCCCAGGGAGACACTGAGAACACTGCCGGGAGCTCTACGGAGGCAGAAGCAAATGTGTGGGTTTGGGCTGGAGTACCCAGGGCCTGGGCAAGGAGCATCGTGGCTGAGGAGCAATGCACTTGGCATGTGTCCCCCAAGCCTGGAGCCCTCACTCACATCTCCCTCGGTGGCAGGCGGGACACAGAGACATGCCTGCCTGCAAGGACTCCACACCCAGGCCCGGAGTACCAGAGCTCCACAATCCCAGTACCCAAACCTAACAGGACCAGGGACCCGGCTGAAGAGGCTGGAAGACGGGAGCTGGGAACAGGCGCAGGAGGACCTTGAATTCTGTCCGGAGTTTGGACTTGATTCTGTAAGACGCGGAGATGGAGCAGAACCACAGCAACAGGGAGCCCAGAGGCTTCACGCATGGGGTGCGCAAAGGAATATGCCTACAGCGTTGGGCAAATGTACCTTATTTCCCCGACACATGTATCTATTATACTGAAAACTGTTACTTTAAGGTAGCACAAGGCTCAAAGACACTAAGATACAAAGTATCTGTTCTCCTCTATGGCTCGCTCTCCAACTCTGGGCACAGATGCCTTCTCAGTACTCATGTCCACAGTCCGTGGGAGTCGCTGTCATGTCCACATCCAATGGGTTCATGTTCAATATGAGTCACTTAGGCACCCCGGAGACCCAGCTGACCACTCTGGTCATCCATCAATGGATTTCCTGTTTGGCCCACACAGGATGGGACCAAAACAAGTCTTTGGCGCCTTTAATACAACTAGTGATTTTCGTCATCCAACAAGAATACATACGGGGCACCCGGGTGGTTCAGTGGGTTAAAGCCTCTGCCTTCAGCTCAGGTCGTGATCCCAGGGTCCTGGGATGGAGCCCTGCATCGGGGTCCTTGCTGAGCGGGGAGCCTGCTTCCCTCCCTCTCTCTCTGCCTACTTGTGATCTCTGTCAGATAACTAAATAAAATCTTAAAAAAAAAAAAAGAATATATGCTATTGCATTGTATTTGTTTTTTAATATTTTATGGATTCATCCAAGTGGGGGAGGGGGGTGTCCAATCTATTTCATTCCTTGCCAGGTACACATTACACATGCACTTGCTCCCTCTCCCCAGATGCTCCAATGTATAACATACAATCTCATGCTAAAGAGCATATTCTAGCAGAGAAGTGAGGATGAACAAAATGACGACTGAGGAACTTGGCGTTCATGGTCAACGGTGCTCATTCCCACCATGTGTTTAAGTGACGCTTTCCTGCTAGGACCTTGCCGCTAAAGGGCAAAGTGTTGAAACGTCCACATACTCCGCTAGCCCGAGAGCACAGGCCACCTCCTGAGAGGCTGCGGAGCCCAGGAGCAAGCACCCTGCTCATGGCCATTCACACCTTCCCTCCTTTGCTCAGTGCAGACGGTCACTGAGTTCACGGACGGTCCCAAGATGGGGGCGTGGAAGTCGCAAAGCAGATTCAGTGCCTGCCCTCACGCCACATCCCAGCTGGTGTCAGGAGACAGGCATGAAATGTACAAGTGTGTACACAGGATTATTTCAGACGTTGTGATGACACGGGGTGTGAGGCCCCTACCTCGGATTTGGGGGTGGGGGTTGCTGTCAGGGAAGGCCTCTCTGAGTGAGGCACGGGGGGCTGGAGCCTGAGCTGCAGGAAGACAGGGGCAGGGGGGAGCCCCAGGGCGGGAAGGAGAGAGGGAGGCAGGCAGGGCGGGAGGAGACAGGGCGGCGCAGTGGGAGCCTCACGGGGTTTAGAGCAGCGGGTCTGCGATCTGATGAGCTCACACGGCTGCCCTGTGCAAACGCATCAAGGAGGGGCCCCAGCAGAAGCGAGAGAGCAAGGAAGAGGCTACCAGGGCCACTCGTGGGAAGGCTACAGTGCTGGCTCGCGGGAGGAGGTGGGAGGGAGGGAGAAACATCCCCTGTAGTACTAACCAGACTCCCTGAGGAACTGACTGCGCAGAGCAGAGCAGGGGGTGGGAGAGGATGAGATGCGCCGTCTCTTAGGAGTTGGCCTAAGTGGTGCCGCACATCTATGAGACCTCCCAGAGAGGCGAGAAATCGGGAGTTGCAAGGTTTGGAGCTCATGGGCGCACCAGGGCCAGAGAGAGAAAACGGTGAGGGTTTGCATGGCTTCCTGTATGGCCAAGAGAAAGGGTGGGGTCATCGACAGAGAGGATGTATACATGGAAGAGAGGAGGGAACTCAGGCTTGACTCCCCCATGTGGCAGTGAGACAGACGAGGAGGGGCCAGGAGACAAGGCTGGGCAGGAAATGGACAGATGGACGCAAGCACAGACAGACCCACGCGTGGATGGACAGACACCCGCATGCATGGATCAAGGCATGCCCGGATGGGGCCTTGCATGGGTGGACGCATTCACGGATGTGTGCAAACAGCCCTAACCAACTACCGTAATCAGCGAAGTCAACAGGACTACTTCCGCAATATACTCCTTATCGTCCCCGCCGTCTTCCCCTGCAAGACAATATAATCGCTCTCTCCTACTCCTTCAAAGATGGCAACAAACCACCACTATCCACTAGACCTGGACCAAGCAATAGCCAAATAAGGGACCTATAACTAGGGCGCTCTGCACTGCTTCCTTAACGCTTGAAAGATAAGTCCTACTGGAAAACACTGGGTGAGGTGATCAAGATGGATTTCTCTCCTTCCCACAGGACAAGAAGGCTGTTACAAGGGCAACTTCCTCGAAGCATGCATCAGTCTTGGCTAAAACCACGTAATAACCTTATTCAGAGCAAGGAGTGGAACCTTCGGATTACGGACTAAAGCCTGCCTATGAGCTCATACCACGGAGAAACACCATTTTGCGCTTAGTTTAGCAAAAACACCACAAAGCTTGCACAGTCATTAATAATGATATCTGTAAAAGGTTACAGGATGGATGGCAATTAGACTTTCCTTTTAAAGAAAGAAAGAAAGAACGAAAGAAAGAAGGGTATTATGGTCTGTCTCCAGCGGTGGGATTTCTTAGTAGGAAAAAAGAGAAAAGCAGAAGTTCGAGAAGATGGGCTTTCAGGTTTTAAATAGGCATCTAACAAATTCTAAAACTGTTTGCCGCAGCCCTGTATCTTCCCCCCTTAACATAAAGGCAATGCTGGCAAGAGCTGTGAGATTTCTACTATGAGTTGACGCTGTCACACCTACGGATACACTGGGTGTCAGATATCCTCGTCACGTGATCCGTGAAATGCAATGCCTGAACATAATGCTCTGTGCTATTTTTCTGAGCTTTCTCTTGAAAAGCAGGGTAACTTCTTGGGTAATAGTAATTTACCTTTCACACTTCTGTAATAATCAAGGTGCCTGATTGCCCTGAATAACATTCCAGGCTGTCAGAAGAGTTCATGGCTGTGAATTAGCATTTCAAAACCTTTTGAAACCCAGGGTAGGAGGGCTTTTTCCCTTCTCTAAAGACTCTGCGGGCTGCAAAGAAGCAAGTGTTCAGTACCTACCTGGAGAAGCCATGTTTCTGCTGGGGAATATTCGAGAGCGCTTCCAAAAAATGGGTCAAAAGGCTCAGGGAGCGTTCTCGCTCCATATTCACATGGCCTGAAACTTCCCCAAACTGTCTAAGTTTAAACATTTTGGTTCAATGTCCCTGTAACGTATTAAAACATCCTGAAAATGTCAACACTTTCGGCACAGAAACATTTTTCTACCTTGCTTCTCCAGCCCGGGGAATAGGCACCAAGGTCTTCCACCAGACCACGATCTCTAACCTCAAGTTGGGAAAACCATACCACAGTGGCCTCATTAATTTTGTTTTGTTCTTTTTTTTTTTTTTTTTTTTTTTTGCTAGCGAGACCCAGGTGTGTGCAAGACCCAGGTGTGAGGATCCACCGAGATAGGACACACCCAGCAGCCACCATTTGCACCTTCCCTGTCTCCTACTAAAAACCAGTCCTGGTTCCCCACTGGCTATCAGTGGTTCATGAAGTGTGGCCTCCAGGCCAACGGGATCAGCCCTACCTGGGAACTTATTAGAAATGCACATTCTGGGGCCTTCTCCCATCTTGAGTCTCTAGGGGCGGGCCCAGCAATCTGTGACCCAGACCACCACTTGCCAGTAGAAACCCAACATGGCTCAACTGGCCACTGTCTTGTGTATGCTGCTCTCCTTTCCATCCCCTATGCCTTCAAGGCCCTAGCCTAGATCCTAGCCAAATGCCTTCAAGGGCACCTTCAAGGGCCTTCAAGGACTGGATACCCCATGAAAATGCCAGCCTACTCTTTCCCTCCAGGCCATCAGCACTCACTACACTCCCCTAGAATCTGCCCCACTCCTCTGCCATTGGTCCCACAGCCACTGAAGCAACCCAGAGGGAGCCCTCAGATCCCTCTTCCACAAGGCCTCCTCCACCTCCCTGGGAACTGTGGGGCTCTCCTTGTGGGAGCAGAGCCTCCCTCACCCCCAGGGCTCAAAGACACGCACACTCAGCCGTATAAGGGTCCTGGGGGTTTGACCTGCCCTCTGGTGTCTTCCCAGCTATATGAATCTTTTCTTTTTTTTTTTTTAATCAAGGTGAAATTCACATAACATACAATTAACCACCTAAAGTATACAACTCAGTGGCAGTTAGGACATTCTCAAGGTCTTATAAACACCACCTCTGTTTAGTTCCAAAACATTTCCATCACCCCCAGAGAAGACCCCATAAGAAAACCCCATAACCATTCTAAGCAGTCACTGCCCATTTTGCCCTCCCTCCAGCCCTTGAGGAAAGACTAATCTGCTTTCTACCTCAATGGATTTGCCTGTCCTGGCAAAATGAATGAAGGAAGTCATACACTAAGTGACCCCTATATCTGGCTTCTTTCACTCAGCCTGATGTCTTTGTGGTTCAATGGTGCTGCGGTCCTTCGTTTCTTTTTCATGGCTGAGTAATACTCCACTGTGTGTATCTACACTATGTTGTGTTTATCCATCTGTCCATTGATGGACCTTTGGGTTGTTTCCATCTTTTCGGCCACTGTGAAGAATGTCAAGAACGCTGATGTCCAAGACTGTTTGACCTCTGCTTTCTGTTAGTTTGATTTTATACCTAAGAGTAGAACTGCTGGGTCACACGGTAGCTTGAAGTTTAGCTTTCTGTATCTGCTCCATCATCCCCCAGCGTCATCTGCGGGCAGCAACGACACCTCAGACACCTTCATGTCACCCGACCTCAGCACTGTGCCTGCCACGTAGTAGGCAGGCATCACGATGAATGTCACAATGACAACACAGAGGGCTTACTATGTCCCAAGCATTTTGCTAACTGCTTTAAGTATACAGACCTAGTTCACACTCACGACAGCCCCGTGAGGTATGTACTGTTATTACCAACCCTGTCTTTCAGACGAGAGAACCGAGATGCAGAGCAATTAAGGAACTCGTCCAAAGTTACGAGACCAGGAAGAGGCAGGGCTAAGCTGAATTAGAACCCAGGCGGTCGGACTCCACAACGGGCACTCTGTTTGTTTGTTTTTTAAGATTTTATTTATTTATTTGAGAGAGAGTGAGAGAGCGAGCGTGAGTAGGGGGAGTGGGAGAAGAAGAAGCAGACTTCCCGATGCGGGACTCGATCCCAGGACTCCGGGATCATGACCTGAGCCGAAGGCAGATGCTTCACCCACTGAGCCACCCAGGCGCCCCTACAATGTGGACTCTTAAACCACCAGGCTCTCCAGCAATCAGTTTTCCTCACCTTCTTAAAAACGAACATGAGGTGGGTGGGTGGGTGGATGTTTGCAGGAGAGTAGTCCTGATATCTGAAGATCAAAACACAAAACCAGGTAAAACACAGTAAAAAACTCATGATGAAAAACATGTGGTCTTCAGCACCTACTGCTACTTTATATTCTTTTCTTTAAGCTTTCTTTCTTTTTTTTTCTTTTTTTTTTTTTTTGAGGGCAGAGCATGCATCAAGTACCCTACATAGGCCCTAATACTCACAAAAATCCCATAAAGAGAGATATAATTACCCCCCTGTTATGGGCAGGAATAGTGATGCTTTTATTTATTTTTTTTAAGATTTTATTTATTTGAGAGAGAAAAAGAGAAAGAGACAGCATGAGCAGGGGGAGGGGCAGAGGGAGAGGGAGAAGCTGAGCAGGGAGCCCGATGTGGGACTCAATCCCAGGACCCCGGGATCATGACATGAGCTAAAGGCAGACGCTTTGCCGACTGAGCCACCCAGGTGCCCAAAAGTGACACCTTAAAAACACAATGCTATTTATTTTTTTTAAAGATTTTTATTTATTTATTCAACAGAGAGAGAGAGATCACAAGTAGGCAGAGAGGCAGGCAGAGAGAGGAGGGAGCAAGCTCCCCACTGTGCAGAGAGCCCAATGCAGGGCTTGATCCTGGGACCCTGAGATCAGGACCTGAGCCGAAGGCAGAGGCTTAACCCACTGAGCCACCCACACAATGCTATTTATTAAGACGGGGTTGGCCTTCTGGGGCCGTCTGGGCCAGACAGAGTCCTATCCACTCCCATACGCTACATTCAACAAAACGGGATCACCGATGTTCACATCGATGGCCTGAATCATTCAAAACAAAAGCCCCATCGTGTTTGGAGCGCTCTTTGTAAGAAGAGAGGTGAGTATGACATGCGTTACAGAACATCCCTATTCAAAGTTGCCCTTAGAGGAGGCGGGGGGTAATTTTCCAGCAAATTTTCTTCCACAGAACCTCTCAAGCCTGCTGGTGGCCAGCCGGTCAGGGAGGCTGCACGGTGAGGGGATAAGGCTGCCTTCGAATCTGACAGCATTACAGAGGTGTTCTGTAAACCAGGATGGGTGGAGGAAGGATAAAAATAAGGGAGAGACAGCGGTCACGGAATCATGGACTGGGACGGGAAAATACCCGAGAAATCAACCCAGACAGAGATGGGGTTCGCCGAGCAGAAAGAGAAGGGTCACCGAAAGAGAGCCTGACAGGTCAGGCTCCGGTCCCTGGAAGCCGATCGGCAGAAAGAGGACAAAGCAAGGACATGAGTGACAGCCCGAGCCATCACTAGGTAACAGACCCAGGGGGTCACCGCGGGATCTGTGTGCAATCAACCAGTCACACATCAAAGTGAGGGCTCAGTGATGAAATTATTTCAGCCCACGTACCCGTCTGCCTGTTGTTTACACAGCAAATTGAGCGAGGTCAAAAATAAAAGGTGATTGTAAGCTGGTACCAGGCGTCTCCTTACAAACCATGTCCCCTGGGGCCCTGGGGGTGCCCAGCCACAGGCACCCCCTCCCCATGAGATCTTATATGAAGAAGAATCCTACGGGGTGGGGGGGGGTGTTGTTGGCTGCCTCAGTCTCTAGCAGGTGCGATTCTTGATCTCGGGGTCGTGAGTTCGAGCCCCATGGTGGGTGCAGAGGTGACTCAAAAAAATAAAATCTTTTAAAAAGAAGAAGAATTCTAAGAATGAAAAACATTTGGTGAGCAGGTGGGATAAGAAGGCGAGCCCGAGGCTAGCAGAGGGTCTCTGCTCTGCAATGGGGCAGGTGCCGTTCGTGACAAGCACACCAGAACGATGCACGTTCTCTTGACCGTCTGTCTTACCAGCTTCTCCTCACCCTTGATGCTGGACCAACCCCGTATCCTACCAGTTCTTCCCTCCAGAGACTGGCCGGCTTCTTTCCTGTCCCTTCCGCGGGTGACCCCAGCAAGTCTGCCCCTCACCTGAGTCCAACATCCTTCCCGCTGCCAGTTCTCGGGGCGGTCCAGTTCACTGTCCCCCCTGCTCCCCCGCCTGGAGCATGCTCCCCGGATGTCCCCATGGGGCCAAGTGCCCTCAACGGCCTCCAAGAGTGACTGGCGGCATTCCAGCCGACCTTACTTATGAACAACGCTCTGGGCCTAGAGCAGAGATGGTCCCGCGTGGCCCCGCGTCTCTGAGAGTTGGTCATGTTATTTCTCCCTGGTGTCTCTACGCTGAACCCGATGTGTCCAAGTGACACTGTGAGCTTCCAGGAGGTATGCTCCCAGTCCCTGCCTACTGGCCAGTGCGGTTCTGCTGGGCAGGGGGTGTCTGAGAGAGCCAGGGCTGAGAGGGACAGGGCTGAGAGCCACCTTTCATTTCCAGCCAAAGGGCTGCCTCTGCCAAAGCTTGATGGCTGCTCCTACCAAGTGGGGGCCGGGGAGACCGAGCTCCCGCACCGCACGGGCTGCAAATCCTGCTTCTAGACTCGGAGTGGAGCCTGGCCCAGCGGCACTAAGGGCTCGCCTGTGCTAAGAATCACGCTCCGCCCACGGGCATTTTCAGCCTGGGCTGCGCTAACGGCCTCGCTCACCCTCTGGATGGTGCCCCACACCACAACAATGCCCTTCCTTGGCCCCAAAAGGCCCTGGCTGTCACCTGTGGCCCCACAGTCTCCAGGCTGAGCAGTCCTTGGGGCAGAGCTGACGGGCCAGACCTCCTGGGCACCTCTGGCTCTGATCCCCCCGCCCTGGGCCCTTCCCCACTTCTCCTTTGTGCCCATTATGCACCAGCGGCCAGCCAGGTCATCTCCCTACCTGAAACCCTCCTAAAGCTTCCTATGGTCCTCAGCATAAAATCTAACCTTCTCACCGAGCCCACAAAGCCCACCCTGATGGTGGTCCCCGTGCCTAACTCTCCACAGCCTCTCCCACAGCCTCTTCCTCAAACACAGCAGCCTCCTTCCTGCACAGGGATCTTCATCTCGCTCTCTTGACCTGGAAGGACTGGACCTTCCCTCCCCATGTGGCTGGCTCCTTCCCATTCAGGTCTCAGCTCCAATGCACCTTCTCAGAGAGGCTTCTCCTGGCACGTTGTCTAACGCTGGCCTCCAGGCAATCACTACCTGCTGTTACCACCCACCATGTACATCTGCAACATCGGTTTTGCCCACAGAACACGTGTTGCATGAGAGCAGAGACCCTACTTGTCCGCACTGGTGTTTGCAGTGGCAGAACTCTGCCTGGACACAGCGGCGGTTCAGCAACAGATTGCTGGCTGAGTGAGCCAAAGTGTGGAGAAGTGAGTGAGTGAAGGAATGAATGAATGAATGGATGGGAACAGGAACAAGAGAATGAATGGGACAAATGTATGCGTGAATAAGTGGGTGGATGGATGTCAGATGGATGGCTGGATGGGCAGACAGATGGTTGGATGACTGAATGGATGGATGGTTGGATGGATGAGAAAGAGAATAAGCAGATGAATGGAATGAATGTGTGAGGGATGGATGGGTGGGTGGATGGAGGGAAGGAAGGATGGATGGGTGGAAGGATGGATGGATGGATGGATGGGTGGTTGGGTGGGTGGGTTGATGGATGGATGGATGGATGGGGGGATAGTTGGATGAAAGACGGATGGGTGGAAGAATGGGTGGAAGGATGGATGGATGGA
>NW_019154166.1:3413883-3432895 GCF_002288905.1 Enhydra lutris kenyoni | reverse complement strand
GGGTTGATGGATGGATGGATGAGTGGATAGACAGAAGGAAGGATGGACGGATGGATGGGAAAAGGAATAAGCAAATGAATGGAATGAAGATATGCGTGAGTGACTGGATGATGAATGAATGAGTGAATGAGTGAGTGAGCAAAGGGACAAGTGAATGACAGCCTGAGTGTGCACACGAACGAGTGAGTAGCTGAACAACGGCCACAAGGTATGCAGAAATATCTGGATCAGACAGGCACCCACCTAGGGGGTCCTCTGCCCCACCTCCAACCCTTTGCCCAGGGGACGCGGATGCCAGCCAAGTCCAATCCAGCCTCCACAGATCCGCTCCAGTGCCCATGTGGCCCATCCGAGAGGCTGCCAAGAGGGCATGTGCACTTTGTTCTTCCTTTCCATAACCCAGATAAAACGTTTACTCTGTCCATTTACACTGCCACTATTTGGCCCTCCCCTAAGGAAACTTCAAAACTGAAATCCCTTTCTCCACTCATTTTCCCCTGTGTTGCGACAGAAATGCTCCATTTAGCATTCCTAAAGGGCCATTAGCATCCCAAAGCTGCTCGGCTGGAGGTTGTACCCACGGGAAGGGCTGTGGGCTGCTGCCACACTGACCGGGCCAGATCCGGTGGTGCTGGAACTGAAACTGGGGGGCGGGGGGGGGGGGGGCAGCAGTGCGGAGAGTCGGAGGGATGGACAGACTCAACCCCCTGCCACTTGGCATCATCTCCCGCGTCGATCGCCAAACCCAACCAGTCCTCTCATTCCAGAAATTTGACTGTATTCTCGCCCTCCGACTCCCTCCCCCCACCCCTTTCTTGGGGCCTCATGAGGGCACCTTTTGACAAATACCACACGGGGGGACTTTTCACTCCAAAGAAAGACGCCCTCTCCAAGGCAAGATGAATATCCCCATTATCGAACAAACAGGGCTGGGCGTGGGTGTTAACCCTTCCCTTGCCAAGCCCCCCCCCCCCCCCACACACACACTGGCTCAGAGAGAAAGCCGAAGCCAGTCCCGGAGCAAGCGACGCAGGTCAGACAAACCTGGGCACACGGAGGGCCTCGCGGATGACTCTATGTTTTCCAGCCTTTCCCCAGGCCCGAATGAGTGACTCCTCCTCGGGGTAACATTTGGGCTTGTCAGGGACTTCGCTCCACGTGGCACATTGTTCTAGATAATCACCCTGCTGCTGAAATTAGCCTGTGAATCAGACAAAAAACCCTCCTGGAAAGCGTAACCCAGTTGCTAGGTTCTCTGGGAAAGAGAATCGCACTCCCTGTCTGACTCTGAGCTCCCATCAGAGCAGGTTCTCCTTTCTCACGGCAGCCTAGCCTGTCCTATATAGAGACGGCAAAATCAGACAGCAGGTGTCCGATAGGAACCCCCGCCAAAGCAAAGGGAGACCGGCCAGTCGCTGGGGAAGGGCCCCCTCCCGCAGCCTGGGCACCTGGAGGGGCCAAGGTGTTCATGGCAAGATAGATGGGCTCGACACAGCACCCAGCTTCCCCTCCACTGTCCCCAGTCCCCGGCATTTCAGAAGTCCTACAGCTCACTCCCACAGAGGATGCCCTCGCCAGGGACGGGGCTGCAGGGCTCCAGGTGCTGGAGAGGCAAAGACGGAAACGGGGACTTCCTTAAGGATTAATTTCTAATGAAGTGACCATTGGTCTGGGCTCTTGGACAGGTCTTCCAAACCTCGCCCAAGTCTGACAGCAGCAGGAACGACCAGCTCTTTTGAACATCGCCCAGGGATCTGGAGGGGGCCTGGTTGGCAGAAAGGGATGAGGACAGGTTCAACAATCTTAATTGCTGTTGAACAGGCCAGATAACAACTAGTGGGGGCTCCCCGCAGGCCACACAGCCTCTGTCGCAGCTCCAGGGCCCAAACATTGTTCAGAAAGCAGCCACCGGAGGGGCCATATACAAATGGGCGTGGCCGTGTGCCAAGGCCAGTCTATTTACAAACCAGGCCCTGGGCAGAGTCTGGCCCACAGGCTGATTTTGCCAACTACTATGTACAAGGCCTAGGTCAGCCCTGAGACAGACCAACTCTGGCCCGGCTCTTCCTTAACTCAACTAATTCCATTACTAACCCACGCTGTAACAGCAAAGTCCGTCAGGTCACAAAGTCCCAGGAACCAAGGCTCTTCCCTCCAAAAGCACCTACTATGTGCCAGGGCTGTGGGGCAGGTACCACCGGGGGAGCTCCCAGGCATGGGCGTTTGCTCTGATGCGTCAGGGTATCACACCCGGTCTGTCACGGAGTCCTGTCCGTGGACACACAGACACACATACACACACACGCACAGGAACTGACGATCTTTACCTGAAGCCTTACATTCTAGGGTGTGCATACACTGGTGTAGTTAACCACTGCTTTCCAGGCTGTGTTTCTCTCTCTCTGTGCATATAGATAGTACAGACCCAGATTACAGATAGAGGGAGGTAAAATGAAGATGAGACAGACAGACAAATCTAGATCCATGCAAATCTGGGACAAACATTTGCAAATACCTACTTACGCACCTGTGTGCTCCCCAAGGGCAGGCACGGAGAGACCTGCCGAGGCAAGGGAAAGCACGCTTTAAATGCACTCGGTCATTCCCATGGTCTCAGACGGTGCCTTTCATGCTGGCTCGCTGTCTCTTGTGTCCCTCTGGTCACACGGGAGACCCAAGGGACAGAACCCGGAGGGGCCTATGTAGTAACACGGACTGAGCAACCATGTAAAGTACATGGCCAGCTTTGCACACTACCTGCTTTGCTTTTATTTAAAAATAACCCGTGAAGGAAAGCAGCTGAGTCCAGGCACCCACATGCCGCAAGGTGGGAAGGAGTTAGAGGCGGAGGCAGGTGGACAGGAGAACCACCCCCGGGCCCATCGCCCGGTCTTGGCTGTCCACAGAATGCACGCCGTGGGGGAATGGGCTCTTATTTACGTCTAATTAATTTGTCCCCAGGGTCAAGAATGGGAGCAAGCCCAGGAGAGGAGCTCTGCCCCCGGGTCTGGGCATTCCTGGAGTTGGGAGGGGGGCGGTCAGGAGAGCCACCAGGATGGTCGGGCCTGGCTGGGAGCTCTGAGCACTTGGATTTCTGAATTCCGATGCCAAGCCAGGCCTGGCACTGGCCAGGTTGAGCCTTCCTTTGTGTCTGAAAACCCTTTTTGTTTGAAGTTGGTATAACTTTACGCAGCCTGCCAGCAAGGGCCTGTGAGAAAGCTCCCCAGGCCAGCTGCTTTCCTCTCGCCTCTCCTGTGATCCACCTTTTCCTCTGGGGGGGAGGGGGCAGCTCCCCGCCAGGCCAGAAGAGTGCAGCCCAGAGGACCGATCCTCTCCCTCGAAGGTGAGACTGGGACTTGAGCCTGGAGAGTGGGGAGCATCGCTCAGAACGCGGGGACAACTGGGGGGGGCTGGTATTTCCTGAGCACCTGCTACACGCAGACACTGCACTTGGTCGTTTACACACAGCATTTCATTGCTAGAACCCCAACGTGATTAATCCCATTTCACAGATGAGGAACTGAGGCTGAGAAGCTCGACTTCTGGCTGGTAGGTGATGGCGCCCGGCGTGCGGCTGAGTCCTGTCCAATTCCAAAGCCGGAGCTCACCCCGCTCCGCGGACGCCTTTCAGATGGCAAATCACGATGCTCTAGGAGAGTGATTTCCTTGTCATTTTCCAATTTGAATTAATTTGAGTCTTGGCCAAAAGGTATGAAATGGTGTCAAGGATTCCTGTGGACCTCTGACCAACTTCTCCAAATGTTAGTATCTTACACACCCAGGAATGATCAAAACCCAGGAAACAGACGCCTAATCTATAAACCTTATTCACGCTTCAGTAACTGTCCTACTAATGCGCTTTCCTGGTCCAAGACAGATCTGAGCCACAGCCTGACACTGAATTCAGGTCTCTCCCCAACCCCCTCTTTCTTTGCCTTTCATGACCCTAATATTTTCAGAAGAGTATGAGCCAGTTACACTGGACGATATCTTTTGTTTGGATCATCTGACGCTTTGTCATGATTAAATTCAAGTTGTGGGTTTTCAATGAGATCCCACAGAAGGGATGGTTAATCTCTGGTCCGTGCATGCTGTCAGAAGGCACATGATGTGGGTATGTCCCATTACTAGTTGTGCTGGTTCTGACTGCTTGGTGAAGGTGATGTCTACACAGTGTCTTCACTGTAAAGGGATTATGTTTCCATCTGAATTGCAGCAGGCACTCTGATATTATGCCAACTTTCTCTTGTATCTTCGCTCGCTAACTTAGCAGACATTGTGATTATCTACAACTGTTCCTCGAGTTTTTCCTCCCCAAAAAGTGATTTCTACACCCATCATTCCTTTTATATTGATTAACTGGAATGCGACTACAAGGAAATGTGAACAGAGATTCCTAAACCTTTCTGCGCAGTGGTTTCATTGAAACTATTAGCCAAAGGGTAGATTTGTAGGCTCTACCTCCCAGAGATGTGACCGCATGAAGCCAGGGAAAGACTCAGAAATACACATTTCAATAAGCATTTCTCAGTCCCCACAGGGTTTTTTTTTTTTAATTAATATAATTTGCATACGATGCAATTTACCCTTGGAAAGTATACAGTTCCATGGTTTTTAGCACCATCACAAGGTTGCATGTGACCACTATCTGTTCCAGAACATTTCATCATCCCAAGAAGAAACCCCAAATCCTCATTCACCCCTCCCTCCAGTCTCTGGCAACCGCAATCTGCCTCCCGTATGAATTTGCCTATTCTGGGCATTTCCCGTAAGTAGAATCATACCGCATGAGGTCTTGTGTGACTGGTTTTAAGGACCATGAAGTTTTCAAGATACAGTTTATGCATGTCTCAGTACTCCATTCCTTTACATGGCTGTGTAATATTCCACTGAATGGATATACCACACTTTACTTATCCATTCATCCACTGATGGACATTCCGACTATTTCTACTTTCTAGCTGCTATGAATATTGTCCCTAAGAGAAATCACATCCAGTTCTTTGCCTGCCTACATATTTCTGCTTCTCTTGAGTATACACCAGGGCATAGAACCGGGGGTCCCATGGTAACTCCATGTTTATATTTAACCTTTTGAGGAACTCTTTCTTAATGGGACTATGCCCCTCTTCATTTCCACCAGCAGTGTATGCATGAGGATTCCAGTTTCTCCAGATTCTTTTCAACACCTGCTACTATCTCTGCGATTAGGAGCCATCCCGACAGGTGTGAAGTGACGTCTCAGCGTGAGACTGACTCACATTTCACTGGCTAATGACATGGAGCATCTTCTCACACGCCTTACCAGCCATGGACAGATGTTCTTTGGAGAAATGTTTCTTCAGGTCTTTTGCCTGTTTTTTTAACTTAAGTTTGCCTTTTTGTGGCTGAGTTGGAAGATTTAGGCAGATGTGATATTTTTCATATATTCTGGGCCCTTATCAGGTACATGATTTGCAAATATTTTCTCCCATTCTATGGGCTGTCTTTTCATGCTCTTGACGGTGTCCTTTGAAACACAAGTTTTAAATTTTTATGAAGTCCAATCTGTCTGTTTTTTTCATTGATTTCATGTCAGATTTTGTTGTACCTCGTCTGTGGGCAGCTCAATGAGAAACGCTCCAGGTTTGATCGTGATCCTGGAAATGACACTTTTGAATCTATTAGCATAAAGTTATGCATGGTGTTACCTTTGTCTCTGCCAGATCTCTTGTTATATCTCTTTCCATTCCTAATATTTTTATTTATGCCTTCTCCCTTTTTTTTTCTTGACCAATCTTCCTAGATTTGTTTGTTTTATGAGCCTTTCCAAACAACCAGCTTCCAGCTTTGACCAATCCTTTCTATTGACTGTTTGTTTTCTAGTTCATTGACTTCTTATTTTTGTCTCCCCACCACCACCACCACCACCACTTTCTTTCTGGCTTATTCTGCTAATTTTTTCCCCCTCACTTCTTAAATTGGATACTGAGCTCATTCCTTTTCAGCCTTTCTTATGGTTCTGGTATCCTGTGAGATGCGTGTCTCTCTCCAGCATCCCCTCCTTCTTCCATGAATTAATCACCCCTTGGCAGGAGAGGGAGGAGAAACAGAGGCAGGCACGGGGCTGGCTACCCTGACTGTTCCTGCAGGAAGCCACCCAAGGAGACACTATCTGGGGGGAGCTCAGAGCTCCTGGGGTGGGGCAAGGGTATATGCCAGAGCCAAACCAAGCCACTGGGGTCAGAACTCCTTGTGGGAGGTGGCACCCCATGTCAGTGAGTTCTTGTGGGCTCACCATCTTGTCCTTGCAGACAGACTCTGTTTCAGGGAACCTCTTTTGCCAGGCTGGAAGGCAATGAGGCAGAGCCTCATGTATGAGCAGGAATGAGCCAAAGCAATAAACTCAGCCCAGCTGTCAGCTCCAACTGCTCCAGTTCCAACCAGGAGTCACCCTGGCCTTTCTACTCTGCTTCGCATCCTTACTCCCAGCTCATTCCCTCCCTGGCATCACTTCGTGGGGAACCCCAAAACCATCATCCTGGAATGGGAGCACTGGAAGAGACTGAGAACTCCTCTGCCAACTCCCTCTCTCCCCTGAAGAGAAGACCAAGGCCCATGCAAGTTCACGGTACGGTGCATGCCTTTCTCCTGGTATCGGTATCAGACAACCAGCTTTGTCCCACTCACGGCATTCTGCTCTGAACTCGGTATTTCAGCGGCGATCTCATGACCCTGCTTCCATTTGGCTCCACTTCCCTTACACGCTTTGCCATTTCTCTGAGTCTTTAAAAGACTGGAGGACTTGGTCACCTAACTGGTTAAGTACTGAGAGGGACCAATAATGTCAGCATCTCTCACTAAGATCATGGTTTTGCTCCAAGTAGGCAAACATAAAGACAAAAATGCAGAGGATTTGGAGGGGGAAAAAAAATGACTAAGATTGATATAACAAATACGCTAAACGGGGCCCTGAAAACAGAATCCTCTTTCAGTTCCTATTGAATATCAAGAGAACCGATCTTGCACACACACACACACGCACGCACACACCAAGATTGCTAAAAACTGTACCAGCTGCAATAAAATAAAATCACCCACTAATTACAACACGTGTGTTTGAAGGACCTACTCCCCTGGAAATGAAAATGAAATTCATAAATAACTCCAGGAGCGGAAAAGAAGGTCAAAATGACAACGACACCGTCATCCTCAAAGCAGGGACAGTGGGAGCAGGTGCAAACCGAAATGAAGGGTGGGCGGCTAAAGCTTCTCTCGAGAGAGAAGGCACGGCCTTCCGTGGTTCCACCGTCAAGCACGAGTAAGAAAATCACGCCGTTAGCTGAACAGAGCATTTAATGAAAAGTATCAGGAGGGTCACAAAAACCTGGACAAGAATGAATAAGGGTGAAATGGAAATTGGGAAATTGGAAACAGGGGTGTGGGGCGGGTGGGGTTCAGTTAAACATCTGACCCTTGATTTCGGCTCAGGTCATGATCTTAGGGTCATAAGACGGAGCCCCACCTTGCCAGCAGCATCAGGAGTGGAGCTTGCTTAAGAGTCTCTCTCTCCCTCTCAGGCCCCTCCCCACAATGCACGCTCTCATGCACACGCTCTGTCTCTAAAATAAATAGGTAGATAAACAGATAGCTAGAAAAAAGAAAACTAGAAGCAATATATAACATCAAAAACAAGGGGCAGGCTCAAGCAGTAAGAGCTCCAGCACTGAGCTGACAGGTCCTGCTGGAATTACAGCTCTGGGCTGACATCGGGCAAGTTGGATTTCTGAACTTCTCAACCACCTGTAAAATGGGGATAATCATACTCAACTCATGAAGTTCTACAGGTTTAAAGATTGAGTGTACACAGAGTGCTCAGCACAAGGCCTGACACACAGTAAGTGTTCAATAGATAGTATTACCATCACTCTGAAAAATATCAAGAAAAACACCAAACCTAGGCAGAGAGTGAGAATAAATATGTAGTATTAGGAATCAGAAAGATGACATAGGCACATGCAGAATTTTTTTAAAAAATGGCTTTAGTGATTGCTACATACAACTATGCTTGGAAAAAATGAAAATCTGGGTAATTGATAATTTTCCTGGAAAACAAATTACCAGATTTGACTCAAAAAGCAGATGAAAAATTCCTGAATAAACATACAAGCATGGAAGAAATTGAAATCATTATCAGATAACTACTTCCAAAAATGGCACAGGGCCCAGATGGGCTAATTCAGGCAAATCTTCAAGGAAAAGCCAGCTATCATGCTCCTTAAATTATTCCAGGGCACAGCAATGACTGGAAACTTCTCACTCCACTGCATAAATTCAGAATAGCCCTGACACGAAAGGCAATATAAGGAGAAAAGCAGTTCAGGCAAATCTCACTTTTGAAGAGATCTAAAAAATCAAAAATAAAATATTAGCAAGGAACAACGTGTCACAAAATAAATGCATTCCAAAATGCTAGACTCGTTCAAATTTAGAAAATCACGAAACCACAATGAGATACCACTTCCTACCCACCAGAAAGGCTATAATCAGAAAGATAGGGAGTAAGTATCGACGAGAAGAATGTGGAGAAAATGAAACCCTCATATGTTGCAGGTGGGAGTGTAAAATGGTGCAGCTGCTTTGGAAAACAGTCTGGCAGTGTCTCAAAAAGTTAAACACAGAGTTACCATATGACCCAGCAACTCTACTCTTAGATACATAACCCAAGAGAAATAGGAACACATCTCTGTATGAAAACCTTACGCATTAATATTCATGGCAGCGTTATTCCTAATAGCCAAAAAGTGGAAACAACGTACATATCTGCCATCGGATGAAAAAATAAATAAGAAGCTGTGTACGCATACAATGGAATAGTATTCAGCCATACAAAAGAATGAAGTTCTGCTCCATGCTACATCACAGAAAGACCATGAGAACACTGTTAACTGAAAGCAGTCAGTCACAAAGGCCACATACAGTATGACTCTATGGGAAATGTCCAGAACTGGCAAATCTACAGAGACTGAAAGTAGATTAGTGGTTGGCTAGGGTTGGGGTGATGCTGGCAAAGAGGGAATGGAGGATGATTGCTAATGGGTACAAGATCCTCTTGTTGGGGGACAAAAATGTCCTGGAATGAATTTTAGTGATGGTTGCATCACTCTATAACCATACTCAAAAGCACTGAATCATATATTTTAAATGGGTGAATTACATCGTACGTGAATTACATCTCTGTAAATCTGTTCAAAAAAATTTAGGAATGAATTAATGCAATTCACTACATTAATAGTCAAAGTGTAAGTATATGATCATTTTGATTGATATCCAAAGGATTACCATTCCACATATTTGTCATTTAAAACAGTAACACCAAAAAGGAGCAAATCTCCCAGTAAACCAGGAACCAAAGTCATTTCTTTGAGCACAATAAAGATTATCCACCCAAAGCTAGTAATGAAAACATACCTACTGAGAAAATGCTAGAAACATTCTCACCGGGGCCAGAAACACAAGGGTGTATGTTAGCATTCCTATATACCATTATTTGGACTTCAAGCCAATGCAGTAAGACAGGAAAAATAAAAGTACAAGTGTTAGGAAAAAAGTGCTAAAAATTCATGATTTGAGGATTACAGTTGAATCTGAAAAAATCCAAGAGAAGAGAATTAACTAATTTAATTAGCAAACTAATTTTAAAAAGTTCAGTGATGTTGCAGTTTGCAAATTACTTACATAAAAATCAACAGCCTTTCTACATGTCAGCAGTATCCAGTTAGAAGATAAAATGAGAAGGGAAAAAATCCCTTTTGTAATAGTAATCTAAATTATAAACGCATGGAAATCAACTTTCTTTCAAAAAAAATGTGAGGCTAATATAAAGAAATATATATACTCTGCAGAAGGATGTAAAAGAAGATATGAATAAGTGGAAATGTTAAACATCTCTGGATTGTTGGCAGCTTTTTAAAAAAGATTTTATTTATTTATTTGAGAGAGAGAGGGGACGCACGAGCATGAGCAGAGGGGAGAGGCAGAGGGAGAGGGACAAGCAGACTCCCTGCTGAGCAGGGAACCAGACGCAGGGCTCGATCCCAGGACCTGGGATCATGACCTGAGCTGAAGGCAGAGGCTTAACAGACATAGCCACCCAGGTGCCCCCTAACACGTCTGGAGTGTTCGATTTAAACCTGTAAAGGTTTAAGTGTCCCTCTACCATATACCTCTTGGAATGGCTAAAATTAAAAGACCGACCATATCAAATGCTGGCAAGGACTAGAAATTGGAGACAAGACACTGGAACACTCATGCTGCTGGTGTGAACGTAAAGTGGTACAACCATTCTAGAAAACAGCATCGCTGTTTGCTTAAAAATTTTTTTTAAAAAGTTAAACATACACGTACCATCTCATACAGTCACTCCACTCCCAGGCACTTATACAAGAGAGATGAACACATCTGTGCCTGCAAATACACACACAGGAATGGCCACAGCTGCTTTATCAGTAATGGCCAAACACAGGAAATGACTTCAGTGTCCATCAGCAGGTGCAGGGACACAATAGACTGCTACCAGTGATAAAAGGCAGTGAACCAGTGATGCACATTGCATCACAGACAAATCTCAAGATAATCGTGCAGAACGACAGAAAACAGACAAAAAAGAATACATACCATATGATTCCATTTACCAGAAACTCTCGAAAGGGAAACTAATGTAAAATGACAGAAAGTGCTCTCAGAGAAAGGGGCAAGATGTGTGGGAGGAATTACCAAGGAGCATTAGGAAACATTTGGGGCTGACGGATACGTACTGTGTCTTGATCGTGGTGATGTTTTCATAGGTACACACGTATGTCAAACTCACCGACTTACGCTCTTTAAATAAGTGCAGTTGACTGGATTTCAATTATAACTCAATAAAACGTCTTACAGATTTATCCTGAAGACGCAGCGAAAAGAAACACACAATTTGTGATTTATCCAGACATCCATCCTACCCATTTTGTATCTTACAACCCTAACGGAGACGTTTTAAATCATTAAATCATGAAGTGCAACACTTGAGTTGATACAGTAACAACTGAAAAAGTGTGAGGTTGTCCATTATCACCAAGTTCACTTTAAGAACACTGCCATCCGATTATCCAGGACGTGCGTACTGACGTTTCACAAACCCACCCAGAGCCTATGCACACAGGCATGCACACATACGTCAGAATAGCAATAAGGATAACTGGAAAAGAACCAATGTAAAAAGATCAGTGAGTAAGTACTGAACACACCCGACACCAAAATGCAGCAAACAAACAGACGGGAAGTGGCAGGAAAACAGAACCAGCAGTGAAACAAAACGGAAAATCCAGAAAACAGATGCGAGTTTATAAGAAAACGTAAGCATTTAATAAATATGGCATCTCAAATCACTAAGAAAGAAAGAAAAAAAAAATTTTTTTCCCAGTAATTGTCACTGAATGACTGGCTACATATTTGAAGGAAAAAAAAAAAAAAGAGAGAGAGAGAGATCCTTACCTCACACCATATGTCACAATTAATTCCAGATGGAAGAAAGATTAAAATATATGGCTCTGAGTTCTGGCAACAAGGTGGACTGAGCTCATGCAGAAAACCTACCACGGCAAACATCTAGAAATACTAGATGAAATGTAATTTTAAAAAATATTTAATGCATAGCAGATCTCACAAGAAATAAAAGGAAATCCCCAGGTGCTGGAAGAATTAAGAATCTGCAAGCCGAAGTATTAAGAGAAACACTGAGACCGTGGTGACCAAGAGGTCTGTGTGAGTGGGGCTGGATGAGAAGGAGAAAGAGATCAAAGAAAAGAAAGCCTGGGTATTTGACCTAGAAACAGACCTTCATGGCTTTGGGCTTTGGTTTTAGCACCCACATACAGAAAGGAGATGAGGCCTTGAGACTTCCAAGGCCAGGACGCACAAATGAGACCCTGCATTCTTTCCTTTAACCAAGGCTTACTAAGCATCTACTATATGCCCGGACCCTCAGGAGCGACACAGACAAGGACTCCCACCCTTACATGAACTTAATTTCTAACAAGTGTTAAAATGGAGCAAGTGGTAGGATGGAAAGACGGTCGATAAACATAATTAAGGAGTAAATCACATGATGTGTTAGAAGATGGTAAGTGTTATGGGAGGAAAAGGAGAAAGTGGAGTAAGAAAAGGGTGATCAGGAATGTATGTGATGCATATGTCTGTGTGTGTGTGTGCATGCACATGCGTGTGTGTGTGTGTGTATGTGTGTGTGTGTGAAGGAGAAAGACGCAGATGAAGGAGCTGTCTTAGGATATTATTATGTAGGACAATCAGGGCTGGCTGCACCAAGAAATGATAACCGATCAAGGGGATGAGGAAACCATCCATTGAGTATCTAGCAGCAGGAACAACCAGTAAGAACAGATCGGGGGCCGGGGAACAGGATAGACAGGCAAGAGACCAGCAGCGATCCAGGCCTAGGAGGGACTAGAAGAAAATCCTCACTTGATACGGAAATGTCCAAGATGATTAATTCATGGAAAATCAGCCCCACGCCTATGATACCATGAAGATGTCTGGCAAAATCAACTCAGTAGGGACACTCCAGATCTCAGACCAGTGGGATTTCCATAAAATCCCCCTGAAAAGATAAGCTCACAGTCAGACATTACAAAACCCACAAGGAAATCATTCCCATGGAGCAAAGGTCGGCAGACAGAGCAAGCAGGATGATCTGTACCCCCAAGAAGCTGAGATCATCCATCAAACTAAAAAGGACTCCAGGATACCATATGTTTAAGACTATTTATAAGCAAATAAGGCTGAGCAAAGGAAGGCAGGTACTAAAGAGAACATACAGTATGATTTCGTCTACAGAAAGTTCCAGAGCAGACAAAACTAAACCCACGGAGCCAGAAGACAAGATGGTTGTATACCGTGGGGTGGTGATCTCAAGGACGTAAGGAGGCCTTCTGGAAATGTTTTATTTCTTGACGGCTGAACTGGTTACACAGGTGAGTTGACTTGGTCGACGTCCATCCAGCTGTACACGCAGGATCCGGAGAGAGGAGACCAGCTAGCTGACACGCCGGAGGGCAAAGAAGGAACGTGCCCCGTGCTTCCCCTCCCCAACTGGAACAGCTGGTGAGGGAGAGAAGGACAAATCCCTGGTGGTCTTGAAGGGCCGGCCCAGGTGAGGCCCCCCACTCAGAGCCTGACCAGACTTTTGAGGGACTCCCAGCGGAACAGAGAGCATGGGGAACATGGCAAAAGCCACCTCAGGAAGGAGGCATATTTCACTGGAACACAGAATATCAGAGCTGAAGACGGTCTTCGCGCCCCAAACCCTCACTTTAAGGGAGAGACAACTGAGACCCAGAGAAATAAAGGGAAACTCTGACCACCTCCCCACCCAGTATTAACAGTTTTCCTTGACAGGGTATATACAGATTAAAGATGAGAGGCGGCAATCAGACACAGTGGTGAGAAGCACGACCCGGGGCCATCCCACCTGCTAGCTGGGTGACCCTGGGCTAGGACCGTGTCCCTCACGTGCCTCTGTTTCTTCACCTGCAGAATCACGTATGAATGTAAATTTGGACATCCGCCTTCTGCATGATGTAGAACCGTGATGTACGGAGCTGGCCTGACAGCTACCCCCAGGATCCGATGTCTCTACTTCTGGATTCACGCCCAACGGAAACGCGTTCACACGCACCCAAGTCAAAAGACGAGGACAAGTCCGTCCACAGCAGCATCCTTTGTACGAGCTGGCACGAGAAAACCACCCGAGTGTCCGCCACAAACAGGCTGGGTAACTAAACTGGACCATGAGCATACACATGCTCCAGGTATGCTCCAGGACCCTACACAGCCACGGGAACTAAGGAGACAACCCGCAGATAAGCCCCAAGAACGGAACATGGGGCAAAAGAAGACAGAACATGACTCTACTTACATAAAGCTCAAAAGCAGTCAAAGCCAATGTCTGTTGGGAAGGGCGCACGGCAACAGGGAGGGAGCCCAAGGCAGCTCTGGGGGTGCTGGTGTGTTCCTGATGTGGGCATTCATCTGTGGTCCTCGAGCTGGACACTTAGGATCCCAGTGCTTTTCCGTACAGATGTCACACTTCAAGAAAGGAATTTCCTTCCGGGGAATACTGGTATGGTAGAAGCCATGTCGTGGTCGGTTGTGAGGATAAAATGAGGTCATATCTGTGCAGTGTTTAGAACGGAGTACAGCAGGAGGAAGGGGGATAGACATGTGTGTCGAGCCAAAGTCAGACGAGCGGTCTGCCTCTGAGCTCCCCTCAATCCTGCTCTGCAGCGTGGGGCAGGGGCTCCTCTCACTCCCTGGCCCCCCATATCCCACCGAGGTCTTGCACAGAACTCCCAGCACTCTGAGGGCATTGAAGGCACACAGGGGCTCAATGACAAACCTACGGGACACACATGGCGGGTGCAGGCACGTGGGGCTGGACACTGCTGGTCTCAATCCTAAGTCCTAACACACACGTCTAGCTCTTCCGTATACGGGTAAACAGAAAGCTGGGCTCTCCGACCTTGGTTTTTGAACGACATCATTCCTACAGAGCAGGACAATCAGAAACCGGCTTGTCACTTAAATGTGGGTCATATTCTCCTGCAGGCATCTCAGACTTAGGAAAAACAACCATGTCAGAGTGTCCAACGGCCCTGCCCTGGGGCGTCCGACTCAGAGGTACTTTCATGTTTCCGATTCCAACCTTGTATCTGTCAACACAGCGTGTTTCCTTTTCCATGCTGGGGTTGGAGCCGTCAGTTAGTTACCATCGGACCCACATGGAAGCAGGGCACCAAGGGGAAGTGGCTGGGGGAGAGTCTCTCAATGCCACCCAGACGTGGCTTGGGGGCCAGGACCCACTTCTCGGGTGGGAAGGGACCCCGGGAAGTGTCAGGCACCAGAGCCCTGCCGCCAGGCTAGGACATGCTCTCCTTGGCATGGGAGGGTAGTCCCAGAGCTCTCCCAGTGCAGGAGAAGCTGCCTGGGAACCTGGAGATGACCCTCCCGGAGGGCACCCTTTTCGGGGAACCCAGTCTCTCAGAGCTGGTGGCAGGGGAGAAAACAAAAATGCTAACTGCACAGCCAATGCACGGGGTTACTGTGTTGCAGTGGACTGCAATGCAATCCCCCCACATTTTAGAAGAGCCCAATCCGAAATCCACCTCCGCTCCAGACCCTCCGCACCTCCCGCGTCCAGGGCGTTTGGCAAAGTTCCTCCCTCTGGGGCCCCAGCGGTGCTCGCGGTTTAGCACGAGGGTACACGTACTAACCCTTCACACGCACGACCTCCCCAACCTGCCCCAACCTGCCCCAGCCCGCAGGGAGGGCCCCCACTTCACACTTCTCTACCTCCCCAACCCAAAAGATGGCCACCTCCACTGACAGCTCCAGAAACGTCCACTTACAGGGTTCCCCTTTGACTGAGGGCTGGAGGAGCTGGGGGAGGAAGGTCTTCTAGGTCCAAAAATTGTCACGTGGTTTTCATCTCCAAGGCTACTTCTAAGACATTACAGCAGCCCAGGGAATTCTGTTGTAAAGGATGCTAAAACCCTGGGACCATCTCTGGCCTTAAAAGAACAGAGTGCTGTGGTTGATTAGCAATGTCTGCCCTGGTTCCAGAATGGGAGAGCCGTGGCGTGATGGCTAAGTAGGCACCACAGCCACCCCAAGCCGGAAGAGATGAACTCAGAAGCTCCGACAGTGATAATTACGCAGGCAGAGAGTATCTCTCCCTTTGGGGATGCCCCATCAAATATGGAAAGGGCGCAACAGACAAGGGCTTTGGGAAACTAAACGAGCTCTGTTCTCATTTCCTTGTTACCAAAGGCTCAGTTATTCAAACCCAGCCCGTTGAAAGGTCCCTACAATCCTACAGATAGTGGAACTCAGGTGTGGAGCCTCGAGAATGTGTATAAATTGCACGTGACTGCTAATACTCCCTAATATCCGCAGGCAGAAAAGGACCTGGGGAAAAATCTAGAAATCTATCAGGAGCACCAGCCAGGAAGAGGGCATGGAGGGGCTCCAACATGAAGCTCGACCACCTGCACCAGCTGGGGGGTGGGAGGGGAGTGAAACCTCGCCTACCTTACTCAGGCCTGTCCTGAATCCTCCACAGAGATAGACTTCCGGAACCTCCTTCCAGCTTCCAGACTGTGCGGGAACCCTCCTTGGTTATCAGTGGATGTAGTGCACTAGGGTGGTAACTTTCTGCCTTCTGAGGTTCTCAGCCGACCAATTTCCTTTGCCCGCTGAAAAGCCGCCCCTTTCCATAGCCACACCTAGAGACATCTGTCTTCTGGATCTTCTCTACATGTGCAAAGGCACTGTGACACCAATTCCTCTCCCCCGAACGATGGCCTCTACGCTAGTCCTGACGGCAGGAGGCCGGGGATCATCAGGGACAGCTCCCACCCAGGCAAAGCCGGAACACACATCTCCAGTCCCTGGCAGAACTCCTCAGTCACGGTACCCCTCTCCCCTCGGTGGCCTCAGCTCTTCCACTGTCAGCGGACATCTCAGAAAAAGGTGTATCGGGAAGGAGGCTCAGGGCCAGGCACCAAAGTGTTAGAAGGGGAAGTCTCAGACGAGACACAGTCCATACTTGGTCCAAGGCACGCCCGTAGCCCCTTCTCTCTGGCACAGAAGGAAGTAGCTGGGATCAACACACGCCCAGCCAGGGCCTCCCCCGGGAGCTGGGGACAGGAAGGAAGTGCCACCTGTACCCGCCAAGGCTGACCATGGATACGGGTCTCGGCCTTCTGACATGGGGGGAAAGGCACGCCAATTATACAAGGTTCCGAAGGCCGATGAAAATCCATATAAAGCACCTATTACAAAGGTTGGCACTTTGTAGGGGGCAGTGGCCTGTCTTCGGGATGTCGCCTCACGGCCGCCTTGCACTGATACTGTCAGCTTGGCAGCCCCGCAGCCTCCCAACCCAGTGCCACGTCTCCCAAGGCCACGGAGCCCACGGGGGCTGCTGTGGGTCTTCCTGGACAACGGGCAAAACGCTGTGGGCCACTCTGCAAGTATTAGGCTTAAATCCGGAGCCCTTCAAAAGCCCTCGGAGACCTCCGGGCTCCCTCTAATGAAAGGCGCTGCGGAAACCCAAGGTATGATTATCACTTCTGAAAGAAGAAAAAAATGCTGGCTCACAAAATATCCGTCCTGGTGTATGGACAGATAAGGTTTTATAATCCGGTCCCCTAGGGAGCCATTTATGTTGGTGAGGCCGGCCTGCGCGGCAGACCCTGTGGAAGCCATCAAGATAACACGAATAACAACCCAGTGGACTTTTGAAGTGTAAACATAGAAGTCTATTAAGAATACAATGTTGGTTTAATCCCAAGACAAAAAATTTACTTAATGAAAAGCACAACTCATCTCAAGGCGGAGATATCGATACCAGCTGTGAGCCGAAAATGAGGGGATTCCTTCCAGGGAACATCTGAATTTCAACCCACTGCCTTTCCAATATTTACTCTGGACATAAAGTCTCAAATACTTTTCCGAGGATCTCATTTTTCTGCAGGAGGAGGAGGTCAGGGAGAAGTCTGGGCAGGGCCGAAGGCTTCTTGGCGAAGGCTGGAAACGCACAGACCCACCCTGGGAGGTTTACCCTGATAGAACTCTTGTCTCTCTTCTCTCTGGGCAGAGTAGGGAGCAGACTCCTTGCCCACTGGATGCTGGGGAGAAGCCCAGCAGAGACCCTCACTCCAACTGCCGTGTGGCCAACCGAGATCACCAACGGCTCTGTGCGACCGCACGTGAATGTCACCCAGCACATGAGCAGCCAGGGTAGGCCCCTAAACTCGTCTCTTCACAACACTTCTCAGCCCACTTCCTCGATTTTCTTCTGTAAGTTTCAGAGAAGCCCCGGGGAGATGGAGCACTAGGGAAACAGAAAGGGCCTTATTATAGAGGATTTTCTGATTACAAGCAGTGTTTCCCCACCTTTGAGCAAGATCATGGGCCCCGAAATCAAGAGACTTGGCCATCATCACCCCTGGTGGATGCTAAGACCTGCAAGAAAGTATTTACACCCTTTCCACTTACATTACTAACTCCCAGCTCCCACTAGGCCTGATGGCTAAAATGAAGAATGATTTCTTTTTTTTTTTTTTTAAGATTTTATTTATTTATTTCACAGAGAGAGAGAGAGAGCGTGCACAAGCAGGGGAGCAGCAGAGGGAGAAGGAAGAGGGTCTCTGCTGAACAGGGAGCCCGATGTGGGCCTCAATCCCGGGACCCTGGGATCACAACCTGAGCTGAAGGCAGACGCTTAACCGACTGAGCCACCCAGGCGCCCCTGAAGGATGATTTCTGACATACAACGTCATATTTATACATGTATGGACATAATTAATACACCGTAACATGACTGACACAACTAGGGAACCATCTCCAATTCTAGCAGAAGTAACAGGTTGTTCCAATTCTTTCCTATACGTGGATATGTAACTGCCACCCACCCACGGACCCACCCATCCACCATCCAAGCTCTGTGGAGTCTGCCCAAAGGATGCATTAAGACAAAGCATGAACACCCAGCTCCACCACCTCCTAACCACCCGGCTTCGGGAAAACCACTTTAATGCCTCTAGGTTATGGTTTTCTCATCTGTAAAGTAAGTGCCGTCATACTGCATATTAGCATGGCTGCGATGATTAAATGACTAATACGAGTGTTCGGCAAAAAAAAAAAAAAAAAAAAAAACCTCTCAAGACTTAACGACCATAATTAAGATAAATATAATAATCACCAAGACTGTAAAAACATTCAACCGATCTACAGCTATGTGCCAGGCTCTCGACTAAGCAGCAAATAATTTTGGCCTTCTGATTTTGCAAGAGTCTTTAGTGGGGCGTTGGGTTTCTCACAGCAACACCTCCAACACAATCCCCCTTCTCCTGCTGGGGATGAAGGTAGGCCAAAGCGCTGGAGAACCATTCGCAGCATGAGGACCCTCCCA